>NC_036858.1:36473496-36571575 GCF_002910315.2 Salvelinus sp. IW2-2015 | reverse complement strand
TTGACACCATAGTACCATTCCGGGAGAAGAGGTTTAGGGCCGGAGATAGTTCTACAGCCAGTCAGAATAGAAGCAGAGCCCCTGACGAAACAAGATACTGACGGTGGAGTCGTCCAGAGCCAAGGACGCGGGCGGATAGTTCAGATGAAAGATCTTAAGAAGTGATTGAGGTGGAACTGGTTATGGGGATTCCAAACCTGTGGTTAGAATGATTAAGTATACAGTCAGATCAGTAGCTAAAGAAGGATGTTTTGCCTGTGCCACAGCCAAACTTCAGTTGATCACCATCCCCTTTCCCTTGAGGGAATTGATTCACCCAGGGAATGGCCTGTATGGTAAGCTGTTCATGAAGGCAGGAAGCCAGACAATGACAGTTGCCTTGATCTGCATTATCTGTATCCCCATGTGCCATTCATCCAGACTTCCCCCTTCACAGTTATAGGAGGAAATTATTATTGTATGGCTCGATACATCACACACGGATGGCGTAGGGGAAGTACGAACATGCAATAGGACAGAGAATGTTACAACTGACAAGACAATGAGGAACCTGACTGGGTGGTTGAGTTCGCGAGGACTTTAGTAAGATAAAAAGGCTAAGCGGGATGTCTGGTGGTTGTGTGGAGGTATGAAGCTGTGCCTAAACTGCCAACAAATTGTACCGGTATTTGTACACTAGTGCAGTTAGGCATACCCTTCACCCTTATCCGACACAAAGACCTAGTGCCAGTAGAAGAGAAAGAAGGAGTGCTCCGTCAGGGTCCTTTGACAATAGAGTTTACATCGATAGCATTGGGTTCCAAGGGAGTGCCTGATGAGTTCAAAGCTAGGAATCAGATTATGGCTGGATTGGAATCAAGCATCTTCTGGTGTCAACTCTCATAAAAAATGTAGATTGGATTATTATATCTACTATAACCAACAGCGTTTCATCAACTATACTGGAGAAGCGATAAAAGTTTAGCAGAACAAACAGCGGCAACTAGTTTGATGGTATGCTGAATAGAATAGCATTGGAATGTTACTGGCTGAAAGAATGGTGATATTCGGATCAGAATGTTGTACTTTCATCCCCGATAACACAGCTCCAGACAGATCAGTGCCAAGGCCCTGGCTGGTTTAACCACATTAGCTCACGAATTAGCAGAGAACTCTGGTGGATAATGCTCTAACAAATTGGTTTGACAGTGTGTTTGGAAATGGAAAAATGTCATAATCACTGTGTTGTGGCGAAACTTTCACCTTGATGAGTGTTTTGGTTCTGTTGGATGTTGTTTGGTCCCCTGTGTGAGAGGTTTGATTACCAGGACTCTGAGAGGTCAATGACGCAACAGATGGTGAGGTACGGACCGATTTCGAGCTCCGGTCAGTGGGATGACGAATACGGGCCTCCAGGCCTAGGAGATGGCTCTGTTTTTTAACTACGAGGAGCCCATGTTGGATGAGACTGTTTTTGAGGGTTAAGACAGTTTTTATGAGGATTGTAATAAAAATCCGAACAGGAAGCGTTATGATTTGATAGAGCCTATAACAGTCATTGATGAATATCGAATGTACATACATGTATTGGTTTGAATTAATCTTGGATACCATTTAAGTTTCCAGATAGTACATGAGGTATCAGTGTGTATATTTAGTCATTAAGGGTGGATTGATAATGGGATTTATTTGATCATGTGAATGATTAGAATATTCCACCCTGACACCATATGATTGTATGAAATTGATTACAATCATGAGATTATTCTAATGTGTGTGTGGTTTTAGTCAGTAGAATTATATATCCGTGTGTGTAGGTTATGTCTATTATAGTCTCTCTAAAAACCGACTGTCTGAGCAAGATTCGGTGCCGACCTTGGCTGGGGCCACTGAGAGTACCCTATCTTGAGGGGGGGAATAAGTCTCACGATTCTTGCTCTTTTGTCCAGACAGCATCAGATACATACACGTGTGATTGACGGAAAAGTATGAAAACACATAGATAATTTATTTAATAATTGTCATTTTTCATTGGAAACATTTAGGGAATACACGCCACTGTCTCAGACTATAGCAGAGGGACATTTATGAGACTCCGATCTGATATATCTTCCTAGAAGCACACACACACAGACCTGGGAGACAAACTGGAAATTGAAAGATAGTGGCGGCACTGTTGGTGCTGAGCGATGAGAAAGCAATAAAGCTGCACACACACCACACACACACACCACCCCCACCCATCAGCTGAGGTGCATCCCTGATCTAATCAAAAAGTGACAACTGGGAGAGAGAGGGAGGGATAGCACAGAGCCAGGAAAGGGGAGAGGAGATACACTTGTAATCAGTGAGCAGACATTAAGTGTCGTTTTAAATGTTTCCAATGATAATTGCTGGTGATTGACGAGCCTGGGGTGTGTGTGTGCATGTGATTGGGTAATCTTAATTGCATGCATGATCCAATGTTACAGTATTTTTTTTATCTTGGTCATTCTTACAGTTTCCAAACTGCATGACAAGGAGAGTAAGTGAGAGGAAAAGAGAGACAGAGAAAAACAAGGTGGGGATTTCCCTTCATATTTGGTCAGTTAGGTGCTTGTACAGTTCCATACATATGTCAAATGTTATTTGATCACCCTGTTGCAGGAGAACTTTCCTGCAATGCAGGAAATGTAAAACTTGTAATGTATTTTAGGTTTTAAAAGGCTTCTGAAGTTTGTTTCCACTTATAAATGTCAGGCTTGATTTCCCCTTACAAACAATGTATCAACCCTACAAAGATGTCAATTAATTAAAATACACATTATAATTATATTTCCTGTTGCTACAGGATTATTTTCCTGCTGTAGCAACCTGACTCAAATTAAGATCCTGCATCTGTAGCCCCTAAGATGTTCTCTCTGTAATTGCTGTCCCCATTATAATAATGGTATATTGTAGCTGGGCTGCGCTGGGTTGTAATGACTGTCTATTGTAGCCTTGTACTGGTATAATGAAGACTAGCATTAGCTAATGCTAATCTTCAATTAGCAGGTCATGGAGAATTGTGTGTGTGTGTGTGTGTGTGTGTGTGTGTGTGTGTGTGTGTGTGTGTGTGTGTGTGTGTGTGTGTGTGGTGTGTGTGTGTGTGTGTGTGTGTGTGTGTGTGTGTGTGTGGCTACTGATGTATTTCTGAAGGTGCCAACCTGTCTCTGTTCTCCAGATCTTTTCAATGAGCTTTCATGTCTTTACAGGAGTCAGTGGCAAGTTTGAAGGATCAGTGCCTTATTCATGACTAAATGCTTCAAGTGACAGGCATAGACAGATAATTCAAGTTCGAGACATAATGCAGAGATTATTTTGACTTCAAAACATTAAGGAATGAAGTACAGTCGAATCCTGATAAGTGCACATTGGATACATTCAAACTCGATTTAAGTGCAGTTTACCAAAATAAACATACTTTCTTATTTGCTCCACCTTTCTGAAAGCTCTGGTTTAGTGCACACTGAGTAGACTTTAGCAGGGTCTTGCTGTGTACAGTTTATAATGAGATACACAGACAGCAGGTGAGAGAAATTTGGCTTGTCATCTAAAACACTCTCAAACTTTTACAGATGCGCAATCGAGAGCATCCGGTCGAATGTATCACACCACCTGGTACGGCAATTGCACCGCCCTCAACCGCGAGGCTCTCCAGAGGGTAGTGCGGTRTGCACAACACATCACCGGGGGCAAACTACCTTCCCTCCAGGAGACCTACAGCACCCGATGTCACAGGAAGACCAAAAAGATCATCAAGGACAACAACCACCTGAGCCACTGCCTGTTCACATCGCTATCATCCAGAAGGCGAGGTCAGTACAGGTGCATCAACGCTGGGACCGAGAGATGGAAAAACAGCATCTATCTCAAGGCCATCAGACGGTTAAACAGCCATCACTAACATAGAGAGGCTGCTGCCAACATACAGACTCAAATCTCTGGCCACTTAAGTAAACTGACTTAATAAAGGTATCACTAGTCACTTTACATAACGCCACTTTAATCATGTTTACATATCCTACATTACTCATCTTATGTATATACTGTATTCTACACCATCTACTGCATCTTGCCTATGCCGCACGCCATCGCTCATCCATATATTTATATGTACATATTCTTATTCCTTCCTTTACATTTCTGTGTATTTGTGTGTATAAGGTAGTTGTTGTGAATTTGTTAGATTACTTGTTGGACTTTACTGCATAGTCGTAACTAGAAGCACAAGCATTTCGCTACACTCACATTAACATCTGCTAACCATGTGTATGTGACCAATACAATTTGATTTGATTTTGATTTGAGATGCCCAGTAGACAGCTCCTGATTCTCCCTGATCATGATTTGCTGCCCCTGTTAGGAAACATGATGGATGCTAACACATTGAACTATCATGTCCTGTCCTCTTTGCCCCTCCTATCTTTACTAGATAGACCAACCCAATTTCCTTCACCATTTAATTGGCATTGGCATTCTACTGTATACTACCCCATAGATCTGTGCTTATAGGAAACTTCTATCCATGTATGTGTGAGTATTATAGGGGACTCAGACCTCAGCGATCAAGTCGTTGACCTCTTCCGTGATGGGTATAGCCTGCAAACAGCATGCATGACCACAGTTTTGTTGTTAGTCAATGATAAAGCTATCTAAAATGAGCAGCCCTCTCCTGATTGGCTGTCGTGCGGTTGCGTCGCTGAAACTTGCATAATATTGGGATATATGCTAGGAAGTAGCCTTATAGTTGTAGAAGCCTTATAGTTGTAGAACTTTTGGAGGCTCTTTGAATGGTCTTCAATGGGCAAAAACGTTATGTAATCTCCATAAAAGGCATCTCGCACAAGTAAATTAATCCACAAACATTTTCTAAATTCATAAAAAAATTTAAAGTCTTGATTGCGTGTGTCTTCACACCCTAGAGTTAATACTTGGTGGAAGCAAGCAGCTGTGAATAATTTTTAATAAGATTATACCAACTTTGCACAACTCTTAGGGCAACATACTGTMTATGCATTGTTTCTGTCAAAATTGCTCAAGCTTAGTAAATTCAGTTGGGAATCATTGATGGACAGCAATATTCAAACCTTGTCTCTGATTTTCAAGCAAATTAAGTCAGGACTGAGAGTGGACAACTCATGAACACTCAACACCTATTGGAAAGCCATTCTGGTGTGTCTTTGGCATACATTTCTTTTGTAATTGTGTAAATAAAACTATCCCAGGGTTTTTCCTCTAACTTTTTCCCTAGGCTTTGATACCTTCGTATTTATTTTCATCCTGACAATTTCCCCCATACCTGCCGATGACATGCATACCCATAACATGATGCTGCCACAATACTTGCAAATACATGGGGTTTCACTTTGTGTTGTGTTGTATTGGATTTGACCCAACCCTGTTGGGGACATACTGTGAACATTAGAAAAAGTTGGTTTTAATTTAAGTTTAAGCATCAGCCAATCAAAGGCTACARGTTAGCTGTTCCCATTACATAACCTGGCACATTTAGACCAATGCTATCCTCACGAGGTGGCCATGAGTATATGCGGTTCAAATTCCATAACAGCCAATTAAAATCATTGACATAGTTGAACGTGCTAGAACACTTTTCCATGAGACCGTCCTTAACAGCGGCACCATCTGCTAATAAAAGCTACTAAAGCACACACCAATTTTCAATTGGACGATTAACTGACAGTGTTGAGAGCCTGGCTCCTGGTGATTTTCACCGTTTGCAGCAAGTTTGAATCCCAGCTGATACAGTTGAAGTCGGAAGTTTACATACACTTATGTTGGATTCATTATAACTCGTTTTTCAACCACTCCACGCTTTTCTTGTTAACAAACTATAGTTTTGGTAAGTCGGTTAGGACATCTACTTTGTGCATGTGTAACAGTTTAACTTTAGTCCGTTACCTCGCCCCGACACGGGCGCGAACCAGGGACCCTCTGCACACATCAACAACAGTCACCCATGAAGCATCGTTACCCATCGCTCCACAAAGGCCGAAGAACCACTACTTCAAGGTCTCAGAGCAAGTGACGTCACCGYTTGAAAGGCAATTAGCGGGCACCACCGCTAACTAGCTAGCCATTTCACATCCGTTACACTCACCCCCCTTTCGACCTCCTCCTTTTCCGCAGCAACCAGTGATCCGGGTCAACAGCATCAATCTAACAGTTTAACTTTATGGCCGTCCCCTCGCCCCGYCCCGGGCGTGAACCAGGGACCCTCTGCACACATCAACAACAGTCACCCACCTTTATGGCCCTTGCAGAGCAAGGGGAACCACTACTTCAAGGTCTCAGAGCAAGTGAYATCACTGATTGAAAGGCTATTAGCGCGCACCACTGCTAACTAGCTAGCCATTTCACATCCGTTACACATGACACCAGTAATTTTTCCAACAATTGTTTACAGACAGATTATTTCACTTATAATTCACTGTATCACAATTCCAGTGGGTCAGAAGTTTACATACACTAAGTTGACTGTGCCTTTAAACAGCTTGGAAAATTCCAGAAAATTATGACATGGCTTTAGAAGCTTCTGATAGGCTAATTGATATCATTTGAGTCAATTAGAGGTGTACCTGTGGATGTATTTCAAGGCCTACCTTCAAACTCCCAGAACAACAGCAAAGGACCTTGTGAAGATGCTAGAGGAAACAGGTACAAAAGTATCTATGTCCACAGTAAAATGAGTCCTATATCGACATAACCTGAAAGGCCGCTCAGCAAGGAAGAAGCCACTGCTCCAAAACCGCCATAAAAAAGCCAGACTACGGTTTGCAACTGCACATGGMGACAAAGATCGTACTTTTTGGAGAAATCTCCTCTGGTCTGATGAAACAATAATATAACTGTTTGGCCATAATGACCATCATTGTGTTTGGAGGAAAAGGGGGCACCTTGCAAGCCGAAGAACACCATCCCAACCGTGAAGCACGGGTGGTGCGCAGCATCATGTTGTGGGGGTGCTTTGCTGCAGGAGGGACTGGTGCACTTCACAAAATAGTTGGCATCAGGAGGAAGGAAATTATGTGGATAAATTGAAGCAACATCTCAAGACATCAGTCAGGAAGTTAAAGCTTGGTCGCAAAGGGGTCTTCCAAATGGACAATGACCCAAGCATACTTCCAAAGTTGTGGCAAAATGGCTTAAGGACAACAAAGTTGTGGCCATCGCAAAGCCCTGACCTCAATCCTATAGAAAATGTGTGGGCAGAACTGAAAAAACGTGTGGGAGCAAGGAGGCCTAGAAACCTGATTCAGTTACACCAGCTCTGTCAGGAGGAATGGGCCAAAATTCACCCAATTTATTGTGGGAAGCTTGTGGAAGGCTACCTGAAACATTTGACCCAAGTTAAACAATTTAAAGGCAATGCTACCTAATACTAATTGAGTGTATGTAAACTTCTGACCCACTGGGAATGTGATGAAAGAAATAAAACCTTAAATAAATCATTCTCATTATTACTATTCTGACATTTCACGTTCTTAAAATAAAGTGTGGATCCTAACTGACCTGAGACAGGGAATCCTTCCTAGGTTTAAATGTCAGGAATTGTGAAAAACTGAGTTTAAATGTTTTTGGCTAAGGTGTATGTAATCTTCGGACTTCAACTGTAGTTTTTTTCCTTTGAAATGTAGAATTACATTTATTGTGTTAGTATGTTGCAACTGAAGATTATGAATACATTTAATAAGGAGCTTCTTGTTTGAGTCCGACACAGGCTACTGGCACTGCTACATAAATAATCATTACTACTATAGGATATATTACATAGACGTTTGGCCTACACGTACATCTACAACGTTTTAAATGCATTATTATAATCATCCACTTCATCACWTATGTTTGGACCAGAAGTGAACAGTGTTTTCCTTAACAAAAATGTTAATCAAAAATCCAATCAAGTTGTAGAAACATCTCAAGGATGATCAATGTAAACAGGATGCACCTGATCTCAATATCGAGTCTCATAGCAAAGGGTCTGAATACTTATAAATAAGGTATTTCAGTTTATTTTTAATACATTTGCAAATATTTGTAAAAAACAGTTTTTTCGTTTTGTCATTATGGGATATTGTGTGTAGATTGATAAGAGGGAAAAATCATGTTATCCATTTTAGAATAAGGCAGTAATGTAACAACATTTGGAAAAAGTGAAGGGGTCTGAATACTTTCCGAATGCACTATACTTCATGACAGCGTTTCCACAAATGTTATGATATAATTGTCAAGCCCATTCAAAAGATTAGGGGACTAACCCTGGAAGTATGACATAATGTCGTGTCACTTTCATGGCGTGTTTTCGACTCTGGTCGCTAGCCCTCTCATCACCGACCATTGCCATGTGCCCTGCCATTTCTGTGTGTCTCTTCGTGTCATCCTTACATTAAAAATGACTGGTCGCTGAGTTAGACAGGCACACTCACTGAAACGCACAGTATAAAACTGTGGAAACCCAGATAATCATAATAGCATTTGAACGTTTAGGTTTGTTGCCATGGTGATAACGTCATGTCTCCCATGGTTGAAAACAACAGGGCAGTGTTATGTCAGTGGTGGGGATGGGGGGTTGAATACAACATAGGCAACATAGTGTAAGGCAAAGCAGTGGAAAGAGAAACGTGTGTGTTCGTGTGTGTGTGCGTTCGTGTGACCTAAGAGTGGAGATGAATTAGGATTATAATTGATGTAGGGTGCTAAATGTGTTAAAGATATATGCCCATATTTGGCCTGTCAATCTGCCTCATTGTCGACTCCCCACAGTTTCCCATTCAGTGCGCTCACAGCACTTTTCACGACTTCATACTGCTGTCCAACACAACCTTTCAGTACATACTGACTGCATCAAACTCAATGAGGGTTTGATCCATACTGTAAATCCATGGTACATTTGCAATCCTTTATTTTTATGATTAATTCACAAGCCTGGATTTGGTACTGTATTTAACTGGTTTCAAATGTATAAGCAAATATTTAGATGGTGGTGGTAATGTATCAAACTTAACCCAGAATCCATTCGATCAAATTGGTTATCCTCACATTGTGATAGCTACTGTAAGTGGTCAAATTCAATACATTGTATATATGCGCTGGGGTCTTGCATTATATTTGTGCAAGCAGCCCCTCTAAGACATAGGCCAGCGGCGTGTTCAGTATGACTGAACGGTGTGAAATGCTTAATTAGACAGAAACAAAACGGTCCTGTAGGCCTAGTGGATGACCAGTTGAAAGACGTTGTGATTATGGTGGCCCAGAGGGCGATTTGTATGGTGTGCTGCACTTTGCTAAATTTGCYATTTCAAATGGTCACACCCATATTGATCAGGCCACAAATTGCCACATTCACCAAACGGGTGCAAACATACACTCTTAGAAAAAAAGGTGCTATCTAAAACCTAAAAGTGTTCTGTGGCTGTCCCAATAGGAGCAACCCTTTGAAGAACACGTTTTAGTTCCAGGTAGAACCCTTTTGGTTCTACCTAGAACCCAAAAGGGTTCTCATATGGGGACAGCAGAAGAACCCTTTTGGAACCCTTTTTTCAAAGAGTGTACCTCAAATACTGTTGAAGAACAGTGTGCACCGTTTGGGGAAATGTATCCTTCAGGACAAACCATCACGCAACGTAGCAAACTTTGAACGCACCCCAAGTAGACTTCCAGTGTGCCACATAGCTGATGGAGAAATAAAACAGAACTAAAGGAAAAGCAGCATGACTCAATCCCTAGTGAGAACCGCTGATTTATACAGACAGAGAGTAACAATTAAGGGAAACAATCCACTCGAAATCCAGGACTTTTCAATGTAATTCCCAAATCTATAGGCTCTGAGAATAGTGTGACTGTTATCCTGGATCAAATGTAGAATGTGTAGAACACAGGTAGTTCTCCTATAACGAGAAATCCCCAGGCATCTCCACACATGCACAAACACACACACCGATGCACAAAAACAGACAGACAGACACACACACACACACACAAACAAGCACACACACAGTCACACACGCACACAAACAAACCAGGTATGAAAGTGCTAGTGAAGGCATGTTGCAAAGTAGACAATCGCAGTCTTTAGGAATTGTCTTATTTTCTTTGAACAATAGTGCAGTTATGAAATCTATGCCATCCTCTTCAGCCTCCCAGCCTGTTGATGTCTATGTAAGTACAGAAGGATAGACAGATAGACACGGTGTGTACGGTAGTCAGGTAGGCTGACACAGAGACACAGCTTGCAGGCAGTAGTGAAGGCAATCCCAGTAGGGCCCACTACTGGTGCATTGCAGTAGGACCATTGCAGTAGGCAGGCAGTTCGGCCCTGCTGACAGAGATAGTAGCAATAAGCACACCACAACACTCCCCTCGCCTACGCCACCCACAGGTTTGCGTTTTGTGAGTACAAATAATTGTGTGTGATGAAATGAATAAAAAAGCCTTTGTGTGATGTCCTTAGTGTGTGTATTTGTGTGTGTGTTGGGTTGGAGAGTGTAGAGGTGTATGTGTGTTTCTAACTGAGTGAGTGAGTGAGTGTGTGCGTGGGTGGGTGGTTTTTATTCGAATTTATTTGATCCGATGCCATCTGAGTAAATAAATAATGTGAGACCATTACCCATGGCAGCAAGCTGTATCATATAGTGTGTTATGAAAACACACACACAAACAAGTTGACCATAGAGAGATATTGATCAGATAAGCCTCTGAAAATCATATCATCCTCGGTCAAGCAGAGAGGTGAGATTGATCATCATAAGCTCCTATCTGCTCTGTGTAGCTGTGTTTGTCCTGGATCGATGGGTTAAGTGCATAAGTGCTGAATACCTCTGTTGTGGTTCCTTCTGCTGAGGTGAAATAGTCGCTCGCTCTATCCTTAACATGAATCCATGCACTCCTACACACAAACACAAATATAGTGCCAGTGTATGGTGTATGTGTGTGACCAAACAGAAGACTCTCTAGATGAGGTATTTTACATAAAGACACTTTATTAWCTTATGCATACATCTCCCGATATGATATTTATAGATATAATAATACCAGTACATCAAAAATAATAACTGTCATTGTTTTATATAGATATATAGATATATATATAGAAAACTAAGAAGATATACACTACTCTTGACTTATCTTATTTCTATCTTATTTCTATCACCACAAATGTATCAAGTCACAGGGAGGCGAGGTTATACAGCAGTCCTGTAGTAATACTGAAATGGGTGTATGTTCGCACGCGTGTGTGTGTATGTATGTATGTGTGTGTGGCCCCGCACATATCACATGAATTGAGGATAGGATTTTGATATGTTTTCTCCACAGCCATTGTCATATGAGCAGGTTGAAACCAACGTTTGTGAATTTCAAAATGTATAATATGGGTCAATATGATGCAATRTTCTCAGTTGAACTTTGACACAAGATGTATGTACTGTACTGTAACACTGGTTAGAACTTCACACAAAGCTAAAAGGGGAACAGAGTATTGCACTGTATTATGGGGAAGCATGTGTTGGTCTGTAAAGGGCCCATGGCCTACAAGTCTTGTTCCTTTCTCTTTCATAAGGTTTCTTTCTCAAAGGAGGTAGGACTATTCTGTTAGCAACAGAAAGATTATCATATCTCACTGACAGCAATCTTCATTTGGCAATCATGGAGTGTTTGGCTTTGCCTCTAAAACCATCATGTTTCCTCTTTTTGAAGACAAGAAAGATCATGGCTGAAGTCGGCGAGTCACCCTCATCAAGACATTGTCTTTCATTCTTTCTTTGTATCTTTCTGCCCGTCTTTCTTTCTCTCTCTTTATTTATCTTGATCTTTCTCTACTGCACCTGTCTTTATACTGTTTCTCTCCCCCCTCCCTTTAGAGACTCTGGTCACAGCTTGTGGTGGTCAGGAGGCATCAAAGCTGAAAGACAAGAATGGAAAATGGATATTACCATTACCGTGTATGCATGTGTGCGTGCCAGTGTCCATGCGTGTGTTTGTGTGTGTGCGCGTGTGTGTGTGAGCCTGTGCTCAGCAGAATGAGGAGAGCAAACCTCTCTAGGTAACCTGAGGGCTGATATATTCGGCCATTAAAAGTGCTTCATCATTAAATATTAAGCCAGCCCATCACTCACCCTACAGGCAGCACATTAAGACTGGGGTCAGAGCAGAGGGAGCCCAAATACACGCACACACACGCAGAGACACACATGCAGACACGCAAGCATASAGTAGARGACAACACGTACACACACACACACTCAAGACACATGAAAGAGTCCATTGTCATCAATCTCTTTCCCAAAAATATCTGTGCAGTATGCCTGTGAGCGAGCGTGTGTTTGTGTGTGTGCATCAGTGGAGGCTGGTGGGAGGAGCAATAGGAGGACGGGCTCATTCAAATGGCGGGAATGGAATAAATGGAACGGAGTCAAACGTGGTTTCTATATGTTTGATGTGTTTGATACCATTCCATTCATTCCATTCCAGCCATTACAATGAGCCCGTCCTCCTATAGCTCCTCCCACCAGCCTCCACTGGTGTGCATACCTGTGTATGTATGCCTTACCTGTTCCAAAGCTTCACACTCCTACAGGTGTTGGGGCAGCAGCCAGCAGATATGAGAGCTGCAAACATCAATAAATATGATACATTATTTATATGACCAAGGACAAGCACAACATCCTGATGACAATAATACAAGCAAATAATAGAATCGAAAATATTGAAAAGAGTATTGTTGTAATAGTGTGTCTGTTAAATGACTAAATTGTTACGGTACAAGACAAATGGGGAGTCTTGATTCCCACAGTATATCCAAAGCACAGTGTGTGTGTGTGTGTGTGTGTGTGTGTGTGTGTGTGTGTGTGTGTGTGTGTGTGTGTGTGTGTGTGTGTGTGCGTGCGTGTGTGCGTGTGCGTGTGGCCATAGCAGTGAGTCATTGTAGTAATGACAGTCATTAGGTGGAGAACAACCAACTAATTCAAGTGTTTTGTAATATAGCAGCATCACTTACAATGAGAGGGTCTGCTGGTTTAATTAGCTTATAATGCCCTCTTAATTATGTTTGATACACTGAGTAAGAAGAACACACACACACACACAGTGCCCTCTGACACAGTGCGCTCTGATGCACAAAGGTGTGAAGACCCACAGTGAAATGCTCAGATGTGTGGTTGGGGCATAAATTAAGTGGATGTATGAGAGTGATGTTACTCTCAGATCTCTCTCCATGTCTGTTACAGCATGGATGGCCCCAGCCTCTTGGCGCCACTTCCTGTTACCCATCATCCTCTGCTTTAGTGTCTGTCAACATAGCACTGTGTATCTGCCTGGGAGTAAGAGATAGATGTCATCCTTTTTGGATTTTCTGTCTGTTCCTCACACATCACATCTATTTCCTTCTCTCTGTCTTCTTGTATGTGAATCTAGCTCCACCTGTCTATCCTTCTTTCTCTCTCACTCTCTCTCTCTCTCTCACTCATTCACTCACTCATCTCTGTCTCTCATCTCTGTCTCTCATCTCTGTCTCTCTATCTCTCTCGTCATAATAAAGGTGTTATTCTGTTAGGGCTGAGATATGCCCCTGTCCATATCGGTTGTATGTTCAGTCACACTAGATCAGGCACACATGCAGGCACACAAACACACACACACAGCCTACACACGCATAGCGACAAATAGCATTCCATTCAGCCATAAATCACTTATACATTTTAACTGTGACCCTAGGCCTCTATTAACTAGAAATTACCATTATTGAGTATCGGTTGCCATGGTCACACTTTGGCTTTGAGCTAAATTGATTGTCTACCAATGACAGGACTACATATGAATGTCCTTGGGAAGGGGCAGAGATAAAGGCAAGGCACTGCTTTGAAAGGAATTATCAACACACATACCACTACACTGACTCTCTATGTGGAGCTAGGTACTTAAAAACCCAATACCTGGGTATCAATGGTCAAAATAACTCCTTAAAGCACTATTARTTCAGCATGTGTGTCATCACATCCACTCACATTCCACTACAACACCATGGTACTTGCATACTGAGCAGCAAGGGGAACTGCCCTTCCCTACCTGAAGGCTATGCTCAAACCCTACACCCCAACCCGAGTACTCTATTCTGRCACCTCTGGCCTCTTGGCCCTAAGCAACACTCCCACTCGCACTCTAAGGGAGGGCAGCTCACGCTCAGCCCAGTCCAAGCTCTTCTCTGTCCTGGCACCCAATGGTGGAACAAGCTTCCCTTTGACACTAGGACAGCAGAGCCCTACCTCTTGAAAGAGTATCTTAAATAATCACACAGCACCCACCCCCTTTTTTGTCCCTACTAGCACTGACTTCGCTGATAACTACTTTATTGAGGGAAAATATATTTACTATGACTGAGATATATGGTTGTCCAACCTAGATATTTTGAAATTAATGCACTAGCTGTTAGTCGCTCAGGATATGAGCGTCTGCTAAATGACTAAAATGCAAATGTAATGTGTTGTCGATATTAGGCAGTAAATTTGTACCATTCAGAGCCCTCAGCCATCTTGGTTATTCATGCAGGACCACATCAAACTTCCAGTGAGCATGTGGCAGAACAGGTGTTCAGAAGGAGAGGCAGGAAGAAAGAAGAGCTGACGAGTGACCACGGTCATTCATCATCTGTCATACACATGGAGTGTGTTTGTGTTTGTGTGTGTGTATGTGTATGTGTGAGCGTGCATATGAGTCTGTGTTTACTAAATACATCCCCTTTGAGCAGAGATACCCTGGTCCTCTTGCCCCTCTCTGCTCCTATTGACCTGCTTCCTCCTGCACTCCCATTGGTCCAGCCAGAGACGGGGACAAAGACCTCTGGCTAGTCCACAGCTGTCTGCTCTGCCTTGTTGCACCTGTGTGTGTGTGTGTGTGTGTGTGTGTGGGTGTGTGTGCGTGTGTGTGTGTGTGTGTGTGTGTGTGTGTGTGTGTGTGTGTGTGNACTATTGACCTGCTTCCTCCTGCCCTCCCATTGGTCCAGCCAGAGACAGGGACAGAGACCTCTGGCTAGTCCACAGCTGTCTCCTCTGCTCTGCTGCACCTGTGTGTGTGTGTGTGTGTGTGTGTGTGTGTGTGTGTGTGTGTGGAGGGGGGGGGGTGGCCCTCCATTTTGTTAGGGTCCTCTGAGGCATAGCCTCATTGTGAGGGGAAGATAGAAGGGAGTATAGAAAGAAGTGACTCTTTGATCAACAGCACCGTGCTTCTATGAAGATTTCAAAGAGTAAACACACACACACAGACAAACACACATACCAAGGTAAAGATACACACACACACACACACACACACACCGACCCACACGCAAAACAACACACACCACATCAACAATATTCATTATGTTCCTGAATCCCTCCATGGCAGCCAACAGACACAGTGTAGGTCTGTTCTGAATCTGAACCCCTGCATTAGGCTATTTCCCTTGTGGGCGGCCAAAAAGCTCAAAGCACCGGGACCAACCCCTAAGTGTTGCTTACACTAGCAAATAAACAGTGATTTCCCTGCATCTATTTGAATACATAACACAGTGTACACTAGGAACAGTCAGAAGCTTGAAGCTGACGTGGATAGGGGAGTGTGTATTATAATTATWATAATAATAATTTGATGGGTGCTTATATTTGTCCAATTTACACAAGTGTGTACTATACACGTGCAATTCCTTTTTTTTTTGCATATCCTAACTACCCCTGAGARACCCTCAGAGACTCAAACTAGTGACCTTTAGGTTACTGGCCCAATGTTCTTACCGCTAGGCTACCTGCCTCCCAAACCATTGTCCAACGTGGGGCATGTGTGTGTGTGTGTGCGCACGTGCATGCACAGACAGATATTCGTATGTGTGCATGTGTACGTGAGTACACGCATCTGCGCATGAAAGTGTGTGTGTGGGTGGGTTAGCTTCACAAGTAAGCAAATAATATGTCAAATATTCCTCTGCAGAAAAAAATGCTTCAAAGTGGAAATGTAAATGAGAAGCCAGGGAAGCAGCTGTTGGCCTAGATTAGGAGCTGTCCCCAGTAGATGGACCATTACCAAAAGTATGTGGACACCTGCTCGTRGAACATCTCATTCCTAAATCATGGGCATTAATATGGAGTTTGTCCCCCCTTTGCTGCTATACAGCCTCCACTCTTCTGGGAAGGCTTTCTACTAGATGTTGGAACATTGCTGCTGCGGGGACATGCTTCCATTCAGCCACAAGAGCATTAGTTAGGTCGAGCACTGATATTGGGCGATTAGGCCTGGCTCGCAGTCGGCGTTTCAATTKATCCCAKAGGTGTTCAATGGGTTTGAGGTCAGGGCACTGTGCAGGCCAGTGAAGTTTCCACGTCAATCTCAACAAACTATTTCTGTATGGACCTCGCTTTGTGCACAGGGGCATTGTCATGCTGAAACAGGAAAGGGCCTTCCACAAACTGTTGACACAAAGTTAGAAGCACAGAATCGTCTAAAATGTTGTTGTACTTTACAGTTGCCACTATGCATTCAGGCAGGTAGCGTTCTCCTGGCATTCGACAAGCCCATATTCGTCCGTCGGACTGCCTGATGGTGAAGCAGGATTCATCACTCCAGAGAACGCGTTTTCACGGCTCCAGAGTCCAATGGGGGTGAGCTTTACGCAAGCCAATGCTTGGCATTGCGTATGATGATATTAGGCTTGTGTGCGACTGCTCGGCCCTGGAAACCCATTTCATGAAGCTCCCGACAAACAGTTATTGCGCTGACGCTGCTTCCAGAGGCAGTTTGGAACTCGGTAGTGAGTGTTGCAACCAAGGACTGACGATTTTTACGCGTTACGCGTTTCAGCACTTGGCAGTCCCGTACTGTGAGCTTGTGTGAACTACCACTTCATGGCTGAGCCGTTGTTGCACCTTGATGTTTCCACTTCACAATAACAGCACTTACAGTTGACCATAGCAGCCCTAGAAGGGCATACATTTCATGAACTGACTTGTTGGAAAGGTGGCATCATATGACGGTGCCACGTTGAAAGTCCCTGAGCTCTTCACTAAGGCCATTCTACTGCCAATGTTTGTCAATGGAGATTGCATGGCTGTGTGCTTGATTTTATACACCTGTCAGCAACGGGTGTGGTAGAAATAGCCGAATCCACTAATTTGAAGGGATGTCCACATACTTTTGTATATATAGTGTATATGGCAGTAGAATATTGGCCTGAGGTCACACACTTAATGTGTTTTGAAATAATTTGTGAAATGCATTGTAATGGTTTTAAAATTGTATTTAACTGCCTTAATTTTCTTGGACCCCAGGAAGAGTTGCTGCTGCCTTGGCAGCAACTAATGGAGATCCATGATAAATACAAATACACATGCTTATACACGCACACACACACAAACGGTTGGGTATGTTACTTTCTAAATGTAACCCGTTACAGTTGCACGTTACCTGTCCAACATTGTAATCAGTAACGTAATCTGATTACATTCCGTTACTTTTAGATTACTTTCCCCTTAAGAGGCATTAGAAGAGGCATTAGAAGAAGATGTATGTTACCAATTGAACGACATCTACTTCAGGATAAATCAGTGTTAAAGTGTACATAGCTGGCCATATATGGATGTTAAATTTTACTTTATGGGTTGGTTATGTAGGCGTAGGTGTGAGTAGGTGTGTCCAAACCTTTGACTGGTACTGTATGTATAYTTTATACATCAAAAAGTGGATGTAGTAACTACAGATTGCCCCTTTAAGTCTATCAAAAGTGTGCAAGTTTGAGCATGTGTCCATGTGGATTTTCAGCATGAATTAGATTGAGCAAAAAAAGCCCAACTTTTATTCCCTAGGTTTGAATCTGCACTATGCAGCTGTTGCAAGAGCGCATTTTTTACTGGCTGTCCACTGGTTTCAAAAATAATGATTGATAGGCAGTTTAATCTTCTTGAATTCAATCATTATTGGGTTCAAATACACATTTAGATTTGTGAACAGCCATAAAACAACAGCCACAATCCGTAAGCAGCAAATAGCTAAATGAGAGCGCAGCAGTGTGATTCACATCAATGCGCTATGTAGATATCAATAATAAGTGATATCCGTATCACTGAAGACTACACCACTACTGTCATCCTTACCTCCAAGCYTTCATTCAAGTTGGATAATCATTGGATGCTGACAGCAGCCGCACCATTGGAAGACATAGCTTAGATTGTAGCCTACAAAAGCCTATTCCTCATCTTTTCCCACAAACCATCAAACACATTTGGTGTGTCATCATATTGGTCTCTGACTTCTGGTCAGACTCGCTCAGGTCGAACAAACTTAAACTGGCACCTTTTTTCAATGCTGATTTGAATGTCATTGAGAAAAAAGAAAAGTGTCAAAATATATTTTTTGGCAAACATCCTCTCTGAATTTAAAAATAATCCTRGAAGTAATCATCTAGTTTTTCAAAAGTATCGGTAATCTGATTACAATATTTTTGCTGGTAACGGATTACAGTTACCGTTTTTTGTAATCCCTTACGGGTAACACGTTACTCCCCAACCCTGCACACAGACAGACAGACAGACACAAAGAAGAATGATTGCTGGCACTGGCCCTTGCCTCACAGTCCCATGGACCTCCCCTGACCTCCTCCAACATCCCATAATCCAACAGCAACCCAGGTCAACACTTAATGAGTTTCTTACCAAATATCTGTGGTGGGTTTACCACCTCATTGGCCTACTTCCTTCCTGCTAGCAACCAAAAGAGCGAAAAATACCCAACAGTGGAAGCAAATACACACTCTCATACTTCCAAACACACTTTCCAGTTGTAGTTGTTTGTTGTTTCCTAGCGCTCACAGCTGGGAGCCTGGAGACGGAGCCTAGAGACAGAGTAAATGTAAGTGATTGGAGCACATCAGGGAATCAGCGCTGTTAGGAGGATAAACTACTATTTAAAACCCCTAAGATCAAACACACTCACACACATATGCTGTGTGTGTTTTCTCTGGAGGCAAATTAGGCTACTCCAACCCAGAACATCCACCRACCACAGAGCAATGTTCTCTCTCTTCTCTTCTCTCAGCAGAAACACAGCAGGGGTACTGGGGAACACACAATACAGTATATAAAGTCCTGGTCTAGCTACTGTTTGCCTGCCCTGGTACTGAGAGGTAGTGTGGTAAAAAGCACGTGTTGGTACTTTATATACTACCACAGAGAATTAATCACAATTGGTACCAGATGGTACATACAGTTGAAGTCTGAAGTTTACATACACCTTAGCCAAATACATTTAAACTCAGTTTTTCACAATTCCTGACATTTAATCCTAGTAAAAATTRGGTTCTTTAGGTCAGTTAGGAACACCACTTTATTTTAAGAATAATTATATTTGGTAGCATTGCCTTTAAATAGTTTAACTTGGGTCAAACGTGTTCGGGTAGCCTTCCACAAGCTTCCACAAATAGTTGAGTGAATTTTGGCCCATTCCTCCTGACAGAGCTGGTGTAACTGTCAGGTTTCTAGGCCTCTTTGCTCGCACATGTTTTTTTCAGTTCTGCCCACACATTTCTATAGGATGAGGTCGCAGGCTTGTGATGGCCACTCCAATACCTTGACTTTGTTGTCCTAAGCCATTTTGAACACAACTTTGGAATATGCTTGGGGTCATTGTCCATTTGGAAGACCCATTTGCGACCAAGCTTTAACTTCCTGACTGATGTCTTGAGATGTTGCTTCAATATATCCACAATTTTCCTACCTCATGATGCATCTATTTTGTGAAATGCACCAGTCCCTCCTGCAGGAAAGCACCCCCACAACATGATGCGCCTCCCCCGTGCTTCACGGTTGGGATGGTGTTCTTCGGCTGCAAGCATCCCCTTTTCCCTCCAAACATAACGACGGTCATTATGGCAAACAGTCTATTGTTGTTTCATCAGACCAGAGGACATTTCTCCAAAAAGTACGATCTTTGTCCCCATGTGCAATTGCAAACCATAGTCTGGCTTTTTTATGGCGGTTTGGAGCAGTGTCTTCTTCCTTGCTGAGCACCCTTTCAGGTTATGTCGATATAGGTCTCGTTTTACAGTGGATATAGATACTTTTGTACCGGTTTCCTCCAGCATCTTCTACAGGGTCCTTTGCTATTGTTCTGGGATTGATTTGCACTTTTCACACCAAAGTACGTTCATCTCTAGGAGACAGAACGCGTCTCCTTCCTGAGCGGTATGACGACTGTGTGGTCCATGGTGTTTATACTTGTCGTACTATTGTCGTAACAGATGAACTGTGGTACCTCATGGCGTTTGGAAATTGCTCACAAGGATGAACCAGACTTGTGGACGTCTAAAAAAAAATCTGAGTCTTGCCTGATTTCTTTGATTTCCCATGATGTCAGCAAGAGGCACTGAGTTTGAAGGTAGGCTTGAAATACATCCACAGGTACACCTCCAATTGACTCAAATGATGTCAATTAGCCTATCAGAAGCTTCTAAAGCCATGACATAATTTTCTGAATTTTCCAAGCTGTTTAAAGGCACAGTCAACTTAGTGTATGTAAACTTCTGACCCACTGATTGTGATACAGTGAATTATAAGTGAATAATCTGTCTTTACAATTGTTGAAAAAAATTACTTGTGTCATGCACAAAGTAGATGTCCTAACCGACTTGCCAAAACTATTATTTGTTTAGCAAGACAATTTGTGGGAGTGGTTGAAAAATGAGTTTTAATGACTCCAACCTAAGTGTATATAAACTTCCGACTTCAACTGTAGTAGTATTGTTGCTCTACATACACCAGAAAGACATTCATACATAACATCAAATACATACCAGACATAGTCCATGCATCAATTACAAAAACATCTGCCTTTTCACTATGCTGTTGGGTTGTGCAACGCTATATTGAGTTCAGCACTATTGCTATTCTGAAATGTTTACACAGCTTATCATTTAAAGTGAATGCAGCCCAGTTAGCACACCTGTCATGAAAACAGGAAGTGTGATTGACAGTGAAAACAGGATGTAGAGCATATGCTGACATCATATCCTCTTTCTCAGCGTCTTTATTCACAGCTACAGCAGGACTCAAATCTCAGGCCTAAAAATAGCCCAAGCACAGTACACTGTATGAGACCCTAGAGAATAAACAGCCACTGTTTTTCCTCTATTRGCCACTCCAATCTCTCTTTCATGCTCGGATGCACGCACGCACACTGCCATGAGGAGAGGTAGGTGTGGCCAACCCTTTATTGAAGGAGTGGAGAAGCCATGTCATCAGTTTTGTTGACAGTCTGCCTCAGGAGCTTTTCTGCTCACTCTATAGGACTTCCCGTTAGAACTTCAAGTTGATCAGGTGTAGGGCTGTGGCGGTCATGATATTTTGGCAGCCGGTGATTGACAAGCAAATTACTGCCGGTCTCACAGTCATTTACTGTTAATTAACCCTTTAGAACCCATAGRGGCCGTCAACGGCATTTCTTTAAATTACTATAGCGGCCGCGAATGGCCTTGTTTTCTAACAATAATATCTGTGTCAATATAGCAAATGAACTTGCTAACAACCTGTTGTCGTATCCATGTGGCTGTTGTCATCAACCAGAAACAGGAAACATGGTATGCTGTCATTTGACCTTTTATATATATTTTTTACTTAATTACTGAAAATTATTGCGCCAAGAGGGACAATACTTTTTACTGTGAAAGATGCTGTGGTTGGTGATKCGGATTTGGACACGTCCATGCACTTTTAAAAGCGATGATGTCGAGGTGAGTGAAATAAGTAAACAGCAGCTATATGTTTGGTGTTGTTGATGTTTGATCCTGTGAAACTTGGGGAATAGCTCTCAGATTAGCAAGTCAAGTCATAATAACTTGGTTGGTACAGGCAAGAACATCAGCAGTGGAGCTCATGGAAATAGRTGCAGTGTTTAGCTTTATATAGTCAGCTAACTAGTTGGTTGGTTTGTCTTGTTTCTACCGAAGTAATAAATATGGAAAATGCCCAAGATGCTTGCTATAGCTAGCTAGCTAACTAGTTAGTCTGTCAGGCAKGAAAAGTTGTGTGTTGTGGTAAATTAGGGCTGCGCTCATGAAGTGTCAACCTCAGCTGTCACTTTCACAAGCTAGCCAACCAGCTAACTAGCCACCGAAATGAAGGCTAGAGTAATTTGTTTTTATCTGCTGGGCTTAGGTTATGGTTTGTCATGCTTGCTAGGTGCAGATATTCACAGGCTATACATTACCTCGTTTTCCTATCATTTGACAGCTCAGATGCCGTGTTAGGCTAGTACATGCCTGCGCACTGAACCTCATATGATGAGCTGGATATTTGTTTACATAGAAAGCTAACAAGTTGCTTGTTTTGTCCAGTTTTTACAGATGCAATTCATTTGGAAACTGTCCCAGCTTCGTAACTAATCAGCTAATATTGGCGAACTCTGCAGTTAGCCTGTCAGCCAGCAAAGCAAGAGTTGATTGAGAGACGAGAGAAGAGAGAGCGAACGAGCAGAAGAGCGAATGAAGGAGAGAAGATGAGAGCTGAGAGGAGAAGAAGAAGAGAAGACGAGAGGAAGAGGAGAGAGAGAGAGGAGGAGAGAGATAAGGAGAGAGAGAGAGAGAGAGACGTTTGAGTGAGTGTGGAATGGGAGGCGTGAACTTCATCACACTATTTATTAATTATTTTTATGGAAACTCTATTAGGAAAGAAGAATGGATATTGTTTGAGGAAAAAGAAAGAGCAAGAAGAGAGAAATTGGTTCCTGACCACGAATTGTTATCCTATTTGTTGCTCCTCTCCTCTCCCTCTGTTCCTCGTAGGCAGATGGTTCCCAAACTTTTTATAGTTCCCGTACCCCTCAAACATTCAAACCTCAAGCTGCGTACCCCCTTCTTAGCACCAGGACAGCAAACTCTCAAATGTTGCTTTTTGCCATCATGTAAGCCTGCCACACACACACTATATGATACATGTATTAAACATAAGACATGAGTGTGAGTTTTTGTCACAAACCCGGCCCGTGGGAAGAGTGACAAAGAGCTTCTTATAGACCAGGGCACAAATAATAAATATAATAATAATCAAGAATTGTTCTCTTTCCTTTAACCATTTTTACATATAAAACCTTATTTGTTCATCGAAAATTATGAATACCTCACCACAGGTTCATGAGAAGGGTGTGCTTGAAAGGATGCACATAACTCCGCAATGTTGGGTTGTATTGGAGAGTCTCAGTCTTAAATCATTTTCCACACGAAAGTCTGTGCTGCTATTTAGTTTTCATGCTTAGTGAGAGCCGAGAATTCCACTCTCACTGTCACAACTTTAACCGAAGGTGGCTCCTCTCCCTGTTTCGGGGGCTCGCGGTCTGGCGTCGCCGGCCTCCTACCATCACGATCCATGTTCCTTTTCCGTTTGTTTTTTCTTTGGTTCTGCCACACCTGGGTTTCATTTGCTTTGATTTCTGTGTGTATTATTTACCCTGTTTCCCCGCTTAGGTTTGTGAGGGATTCTTTTTTTCTTGTTGCTTGTGGAGGCTTTCCTCAGTGATTTTCGCGTGTAGTGATTTTTTTTAGTAAGTGCGTGTGTTTTACGCCTTACGGGTGAACTGTTTGTTCCCATTGGGTTTTGGGTATTTGTACTGGACTGTGTTTGTTTTGGACTTGCCCTGATTAAAAGTTACACGCTACACTGACCTTTCTGCTCTCCTTTGTTTCACTCCTCACTTACCTTCAGTGCACTCTCAACAGTCACATAGGTACGTGGTTGCAAAGGGCATCAGTGTCTTAACAGCGTGATTTGCCAAGGCAGGATACTCTGAGCTCAGTCCAATTGAGAAATCTGGAAGTGGCATCTGATTAAATAAAATTTTCACAGAACCGCTTGCTGCAATTTCGATGAGGCTCTCTTGTTCAGATATCGGTAAGTGGACTGGAGGCAGGGCATGAAAGGAATAACGAATCTAGTTGTTTGTGTCATCCATTTAGTGAAAGTACCTGCGTAATTGCGCACCCAACTCACTCAGGTGTTTCGCTATATCACAATTGACATTGTCCGTAAACTTGAGTTCATTTGCACACAAAAAATCATACGATGATGGTAAGACCTGTGTGTTGTCTTTGTTAATGCAGACAGAGAAGAGCTCCAACTTCTTAATCATAACCTCAARATTGTCCCGCACATTGAATATAGTTGCGGAGAGTCCCTGTAATCCTCAATTCAGATCATTACAGGTGAGAAAAGACATCACCCAGATAGGCCAGTCGTGTGAGAAACTCGTCATCATGCAAGCGGTCAAACAAGTGAAAATGATGGTCAGTAAAGAAAGCTTTAAGCTCATCTCTAAATWWAAAAAAACTTGTCAATACTTTGTTCCTTGATAACCAGGGCACTTCTGTATGTTGTAAAAGCGTTACATGGTCGGTGCCCATATCATTGCATAGTGCAGAAAATACACGAGAGTTCAGGGCCTTGCTTTAACAAAGTTAACCATTTTCATTGTAGTGTCCAAAACGTCTTTCAAGCTGTCAGGCATTCCCTTGGCAGAAAGAGCCTCTCGGGTGGATGCTGCAGTGTACCCAAGTGGTGTCGGGAGCAACTGCTTGCATGAGCGTTACCACTCCACTATGTCTCCCTGTCATGGCTTTTGCGCCATCAGTACAGATACCAACATGAGCAGCAGCTACGTTTGGCTACATATGGACTGTTAGTGGAATTCCCGCAAGAGAGTAACGGTTAATGTGATTGGATGTTAATTATTTGACTCGGCTACTTGTATTTGACATTGTGTTGTTATTTCGCTGAACACTAGATGGTTTCAAATMATTTTTGGCAGTGAAACAAGGCTACTCAGGCGAGAATAAAAACCTTACCCAAATGTATAGCCCTGTTGGAAAATATAAATGGCCCGTTTGAAAATATGAAGAAAAGAAAAATGAAAAGAAAGCATGTAATAAAAAATGACTAATTAAAATGTGATTATTTGGCATACCCACGACGGCATTGCGCGTACCCCCAACAAGAAAATGGGAGGGTTTGACCATCTTGACCAACTGAGGAGCTATTACAATGTTACAATGTGCTATTACAATGTGAAAATGGTGGAAGTATGTGTTTTGGGGGAATGCTCAACATTACAATCATAAAGGCATACATTGTGTGGTGGACCCTGCAAAGGCCCCTTCCCAGAAACCACAGTTGCTGGTCCATGAAGGCATTTAAAACGAAGCTTGTGCATTTACTTTGTAATATGGCTACAGTGGCAATAATTTTTTATTATTTTATAGTATGAAGAATATATCTGAACATAGCGTAATAAAATAGAAAGGAAGTGCGCACATGCGGTTATTCTGTGTTGAGTGGTTAACAAAGAAACTGGTCCTCCTACAAGCTTAATTTAGAGATATAGATGCAACTTTAGACATGATACAAACGTTGGGCTATATGTTTAGATTTTGAATACTAAGGCTGCATGATGATGATGATTTGAAAAAAGTTGCATGAAAGGCATGAGCTCTGGTTTCTAGTGCAAGCTGCACACACTTCATCAGTCTCTCATTCACAATTTGACAAGCACTTGACAATATTCTCACCAGGCCTCGAATTTCCAGGCAGCATATCCCTTGGCCGTTATAGAATTCCCTTCTCCCGGCTGCCGTGCTTCGAAGCACCTCTCACTCAAATGGCTTGCTCAGATATCTCAATTCTTATTAGCCAATGTGGCAGGTAGCCTAGTGGTTAGTGTGTTGGGCCAGTAACCGAAAGGTTACTGGATTGAATCCCCGAGCTGACAAGGTAAAAATCTGTTGTTCTGCCCCTGAACAAGGCAGTTAACCCACTGTTCCTAGGCTGTCATTGTAAATAAGAACTTGTTCTTAACTGACTTGCCTAAATAAGTAAATAAAATGCCGTCACGTGATCAGGTCCTTCTGACAGGCATTTCAGGTAAGCTACAAGTGAATGAAGAGACACATTGTGGAAGTTACTGTGCGTGTCCCTTTTATCGAATTCCGAGGCGCATATTGAAGATATTAGAACTGTCCACAAGATGAGTAGGCCTAACGAACAGCAAAAGCACTAGCCTATGTCAATCTACTATCATCCATAGTACAAAAGTCGACCAATTCTGCTGGTCAACTTGTCCTCCTGTGCAAGAAAAAAGAATGGCGACAGAGGGGATTGCTGCCTTTTTACATGCGTCTAACCAATTWAGCTATTTTTTGTGTTTTTTTCGCATTGTTCCTAACTTATTTTGTATATCATGTTGATGCTACCGTCTCTTATGACCGAAAAGAGCGTCTGGATGTCAGAACAGCGATTACTCACCTCGAACTGTACAAAGGGGGCGGCCCGTCCCAGACAAGGCCCAAATCCCCGTCATTCGCATTAAGAAAATAAGGAAATACAGGGGGCGTAGATCACGGTGCCTTGTGAGAATTTTTTGGCGAGTGGGTAACACGCCTCTACAGTCCGTTCTATTAGCCAACATGCAATCACTGGAGAGAATAAGCTGGATGAGCTRTGTTCGAGACTATCCTACCAATGAGAAATMAAAAACTGTAATATCTTATGTTTCACAGAATCAGGGATGAACAACGACATGGATAATATACAGTTGGCTGGGTTTCCCGTTCATTGGCAGGACAGAACAGCTACATCTGGTAAGATGAGGGGTGGGGGTGTGTGTCTATTTGCCAATAACAGCTGGTGCGTGATGTCTAATATTAAGGTAATCTCAAGGTATTGGTAGACTACCTCATGATAAGCTGTAGACCACACCATCTCCAATAGTTTTCAAATACATTTTTCGTAGCCGTCTATTTACCACCACAAACTGACCAAACTGAACAAGCTGGGCCATAAGGCCATAAGCAAACAAGGAAATGCTCATCCAGAAACTATGAGACAGCCTATAAGGAGGAGGTCAGAGACCTGGCAGTATGGTGCCAGGACAACAACCTCTCCCTCAACGTGAGCAAGACAAAGGAGATGATCGTGGACTACAGGGAAAGGAGGGCCAAACACGCCCCCATTCAYGTTCCGTACAGCCCATTACATCACTGGGGCCAAGCTTCCTGCCATCCAGGACCTATATAATAGGCGGTTTCAGAGGAAGGCCCAAAAAATTGTCAAAGTCTCCAGTCACCCAAGTCATAGACTGTTCTCTCTGCTACCACCTGGCAAGTGGTACCAGAGCGCCAAGTCTGGGGGTAGAAGCTCCTTAACAGCTTCTACCCCCAAGCCATAAGACAGCTGAACAATTAATCAAATTGCCACCTGGACTATTTGCATTGACAACCCCACCCCTTTGTTTTTACACTGCTGCTACACTTAAAATACTGCAATACACTTAAATGCGAATGGAGGATTTTTTCCCCGTGGTTGATTTTCAAGCTAAGTAGGCTATACTCCTGTTGGAAAGCAAAGCAATGTGCTTAATATTAGAAACATTTATAAATAAATATAGCAGGCCTAGCCTATAGAAAGCTGATGAGATCCTCCTATTTTTAATAGAGGCCATCAAAACTCTGTTTTCTCGCACAATTGCATAGCCTATAGAAATGTTGTGCAACATGAGCTTATGGGCTCTCATGAAGTGTTTGATTAGATTTTCAATGACATTTGCATTGATGTTAGAGTGATTAGAGGGACAATAGAGTGCTGAGTACCAGGTAGTTAGCTAGTTTGGTAGGCTACTAATGACCATCAGCAGCATCAGAACTTGGAGAAGTCTAATTACTGGGACTTAACGGTCACTTGGAATTTGACTGCCGTCATGACTTGTGACCGCCGGTATGGCAGTAATATGGTCATCGTAACAGCCCTAGTCAGGTGACACATTGCCAACCAACACTATTATCACGGGATTAATTCAGACTTCTTAAAGGGACATCAACATCCAGATTGGGAGACAATTAATGTGCATAGTACTTGCGCAAAAAGGAAACATTTACCAGGATTGGGATTCAAACGGGTGAGGTTCGTGCAAATTTCTATTGGGTGTGTGGATGTTCTCTCTCAGTGAAAACAGAGAGTCAAGGTCCTGTCTTTGTGTTCTTTGCTTCACCAGGCTTCTGCAGCTGTTTTTTTGTCTGGGTGAACAAGTTCTCAAAAGAAGAGCCTGAACAAAGAACATCGCTGATAACTGTAGCAGAAGAATCTAGAGCAGTGTGTGTGTGTGTGTGTTCTTGTGCACACAGCCAGCTCCTGAAAGACAAAATGATATTCAGCTTGGCATAACAGTGGCATAGACCACAAAGAGTACTTCAAAAAGAACTGCTCAGTCTTCATCATACCCTCTATGTGCATCCCACACTCATTAATTCACAGTGAGCGAACACAGTCCATTGCAGAATCTTTCGCACTCTCGTCCCCCTCTTCTCCTCTCTCTCTCTCCTCTCTCTCTCTCTCTCTCTCTCTCTCTCTCTCTCTCTCTCTCTCTCTCTCTCCTCTCTCTCTCTCTCTCTCTCTCCTCTCTCTCTCTCTCTCTCTCTCTCTCTCTCTCTCTCTCTCTCTCTCCTCTCCTCTCTCTCTCTCTCTCTCTCCTCTCTCTCCTCTCTCTCTCTCTCTCTCTCTCTCTCTCTCTCCTCTCTCTCTCTCTCTCTCTCTCTCTCTCACACACACTCTCAACAGATTGCTGTGCGTAGGCCAGCATGATTTCACTTCTTAAAACATTACTAAATATTCACGTCACGGTGCATATGTTATTTAGATCTACACTACCGTTCAAAAGGTTGGGCATTAAGAAATGTCCTTGTTTGAAAGATAAGCACATTTTTGTCAATTAAAATAACATCAAATTAGTCAGAAATACAGTGTAGACATTGCAAATGACTATTGTAGCTGGAAACGGCAGATTTTTTATGGAATATATACAGTGGGGAGAAGAAGTATTTAATACACTGACGATTTTGCAGGTTTTCCTACTTACAAAGCATGTAGAGGTCTGTAATTTTATCATAGTACACTTCAACTGTGAGAGACGGAATCTAAAACAAAAAATCCAGAAAATCACATGTATGATTTTTAAGAAATTAATTTGCATTTTATGCATGACATAAGTATTTGATACATCAGAAAAGCAAACTTAATATTTGGTACAGAAACCTTTGTTTGCAAATACAGAGATCATACCTTTCCTGTAGCTCTGACCAGGTTGCACACACTGCAGCAGGGATTTTGGCCCACTCCTCCATACAGACCTTCTCCAGAATCCTTCAGGTTCGGGGCTGTCCGCTGGCAATACGGACTTTCACTCCCTCCAAAGATTTTCTATTGGGTTCAAGGTCTGGAGAATGGCTAGGCCACTCCAGGACCTTGAGATGCTTCTTACGGAGCCACTCCTTAGTTGCCCGGCGTGTGTTTCGGGTCGTTGTCATGCTGGAAGAACCGCAGCCATGACCCATCTTCAATGCTCTTACTGAGGAAGGAGGGTTTTGGCCAAGATCTCGCGATACATCGCCCATCCATCCTCCCCTCAATACGGTGCAGTCGTCCTGTCGCCTTGCAGAAAAGCATCCCCAAAGAATGATGTTTCCACCTCCATGCTTCACAGTTGGCGATGTGTTCTTGGGTTGTACTCATCCTATTTCTTCCTCCAAACACGGCGAGTGGAGTTTAGACCAAAAAGCCTCATTTTGTCTCATCAACCACATGACCTTCTCCCATTCCTCCTTTGGACATCCAGATGTCATTGCAAACTTCGACGCCTGACATGCGCTGGCTTGAGCAGGGACCGTCGTGCGCTGCAGGATTTAATCCATGACGGCGTAGTGTGGTTACTAATGTTTTCTTGAGACTGTGGCCCAGCTCTCCTTCAGGTCATTGACCAGGTTCTGCGTGTAGTTCTGGCTGATCCCTCACCTTCCTCATGATATTGATGCCCCACGTGGTGAGATCTGCATGGAGCCCCAGACCGAGGGTGATTGACCGTCATCTTGAACTTCGTTCCATTTTTCTAATAATGCGCCAACAGTTGTTGCCTTCTCACCAAGCTGCTGCCTATTGTCCTGTAGCCCATCCCAGCCTTGCAGGCTACAATTTTATCCCTAGTGTCCCTTACACAGCTCTCTAGTCTTGGCCATTGTGAGAGAGGTTGGAGTCTGTTTGATTGAGTGTGTGGACACGTGTCTTTATACAGGTAACGGTTCAAACAGGTGCAGTACTACAGGTAATGAGTGGAGAACAGGAGGGCTTCTGAAAGAAAAACTAACAGGTCTGTGAGAGCCGAATTCTTACTCGTTGGAGTGATCAAATACTTATGTCATGCAATAAAATGCTAATATTAATACTTAAAAATCATACAATGTGATTTTCTGATTTTTGTAGATTTCCTCTCTCACAATTGAAGTGTACCTATGATAAAAAGTACAGACCTCTACATGCTTTGTAAGTAGGAAAACCTGCAAAATCGGCAGTGTATCAAATACTTGTTCTCCCCACTGTACATATCTACAGGCGTACAGAGGTGTTAGCTAATCCAAGTTTATCATTTTAAAAGGCTAATTGATCATTAGAAAACCCTTTTGCAATTGTGTTAGCACAGCTGCAAACTGCTGATCTGATTAAAGAAGCAATAAAACTGGCCTTCTTTAGACTAGTTGAGTATCTGGAGCATGAGCATTTGTGGATTCAATTACAGCCTCAAATGGCCAGAAACAGACATTCTTCTGAAACTTGCCAGTCTATTCTTGTTCTCAGAAATTAAGGCTATTACATGCGAGAAATTGCCAAGAAACAGAAGATTTCATACAACGCTGTTTACTACTCCCTTCACAGAACAGTGCAAATTGTCTCTAACCAGAATAGAAAGAGTGGGCAAGAGGACAATTACATTAGAGTGTCAAGTTTGACAAACAGACACCTCACAAGTCCTCAACTGGCAGGTTCATTAAATAGTACCCGCAAAACACCAGTCTCAACGTCAACAGTGAATAGGCGACTCTGGGATGCTGGCCTTCTAGGCAGAGTTCCTCTGTCCAGTGTTCTTTTGCCCACCTTACTGTTTTCTTTTTATTGGCCAGTCTGAGATACGGCTTTTTCTTTGCAACTCTGCCTAGAAGGCCAGCATCCCGGAGTCGCCTCTTCACTGTTGACGTTGAGCCTGGGGTTTTGCTGGTACTGTTTAAGGAAGCTGACACAATGTGCCATTGGAACACAGGAGTGATGGTTGCTGATAATGAGCCTCTGTACACCTATGTAGATATTCCATTAAAAATCCCCCGTTTCCAGCTAGAATAGTCATTTACAACATTAGCAATGTCTACACTGCGTTTCTGATCAATTTGATGTTATTTTAATGGATAAAAAATGTGCTTTTCTTTCAAAAACAAGGACATTTCTAAGTGACCCCAAACTTTTGAACGGTAGTGTACGTAAAGCTCCCTAACCTGATGCTTCTACTACTTCCTTCAATGTAATATGGTCCAAGTATGCAAAGTCTAGGATGGCCATAGTGAAAGAGCAGAGACGTCAGAGTGATGTGCGCCCTCTCATCAAAAACAAAAGAGTTGCCTTCTGTTCAGAGCAAACACTTCTTTCAACCTGTGAACAAACAATGAGAGCTAGYCCAGCTGAGACCCAAACAGCAGTGCTTTCACTAACGGCACTGTAAAGCACGTACACACAGACACATGCGTTCATAATCATATTCTCTGTGACAGACACACACCACCCACGCACACACACTGTCACATATACACYCAACATTTCTCGCTCAAGCAAATGGAGCAGAATCTGTTGCTGCTCATGTCACTTCTGACCCCTACTAGAGGCCTTCACTTTTTGTACCCGTTTCGAAATTAACCTGGGGCTTTCCCACCCAGACCAGATATGCATACATTTATTTTTAAAATATAAAGACCCATTCCAAATGGACCCGAGGACAACTAGACCCATTCCGTATAGACCTGGTTGGATCCAGACCCTGTCTGATACGGTCCAAGTGAGGGAGGCCGCAGAAAAGTCCATTTTTAAGTGYCTTTATTAACCAGAGATGAAAAAGTGCGAGGGACAGGAGGTAGAAAGAGGTGACGGAATAGCGAGGGCCGTGCTGTGTGTGTAGGCTACTGTAAGTGTGAGTGAGTGACATGGGGAGGAGGGAGGGAGGGAGAGACGAGAGCAACAAACCAGGCCGAGACGCGCTATAGTAGACTGATAGCTGCCAGCTGATAGGTTATTTATCATCCGATATGATTAAGTAGTACCTGTCTTGACAATATCAAACCGGGAGAAGCTAGTTAAGCTATCTAGCTAGCTAGGCTTATTGAGGCTGCATGCGCTTTCTCGTCTTACATAGTTACTACTCACTGGGCARAGACGTCTATTCAACATCTATTCCATGTTGGTGGAAACAACATTAATTCAACCAGTGTTTTCACACCCTGATCTGTTTCTCCTGTCCTTGTGATTGTCTCCACCCCCTCCAGGTGTCGCCCATCTTCCCCATTATCCCCTGTGRATTTATACCTGTGTTCTCTGTATGTCTGTTGCCAGTTTGTCTTGTTTGTCGAGTCAACCAGTGTTTTTGTTCTCAGCTCCTGCTTTTTCCAGTCTCTCTTTTTCTCYCCCTCCTGGTTTTGACCCTTGTCTGTCCTGACTTTGAGCCCGCATTCCTGACCACTCTGCCTTCCCTGACCCTGCCTGCCGTCCGGTACCATTGCCACACCTCTGGTTTACTGACCCCTGCCTGCCTTGACCTGTATATTGCCTGCCGCTGTTGGATTACTAAACCAGTGTTAATTTGACGTGTCTGCATCTGGGTCTTACCTTGATTCCTGATAGTGTGCCCAACGGGAAACAACAACTATAATAATTTTTATTTCCATCTTCCATTGATTAGATATCTCCTAACTTTTGCCACACACGGACCGAGGCTCTATGACTGTAGCCTATTTCCGCTTTGATGACTCATGATTGGCCACCAACAACAACAAGCTACACGCGCCATCACGTGAAAAGCAAGAGCAGCAGCATAAATTATAAAATGTCTCTCTCTCTCTACTGCAGCATACCCGAGACCTGTGACAATCAAATCATATCRGACCCAGACCCGTGACATTCTTTAGAATTCTAGATTCGGACCCACTTCTGTCCCGGATCGGGTCTCGGGTATACAGGTACAGGTGCATCCGTGAAGACCTCTAACCCCTACAAACAAAGCGCAAAATATCAAATATGTCAGTGTTTTGGTTTGAACAAAACACACACATAGACACACACACACTTCTCCACATAAAATCAGTCATCCCTTTTCTATCCATACAATCACTATCTAAAAATACATATTCAACATAAAAATAAACATAATTAATTATGCTATTTGAGGGCTGACAGCCTAAATTAAAGCTGTGATTAATTAATTCACACACAAACACACACACAAACACACACACACACATACACTTTAACATTGAACAATAATATAATGGTCTCTGTCTCTGCAGCAGACAACTACCATAGCAGAGATGAGTATTTTGACAGATAGTCATGCACTGTCTCTGACAGACTGATAGACAGACTGATAGATCTATAAGATGAATAATGTCTGTTGAGAGCTACAACACATAGCCTACTAGCTGGGCCCCATAGCTGGGATTCAATCCAATCCACGTTAGTACATGCGCAGCACCATACCAGTGTCCACATATGTGAAAAGAGCAAATTTGTTTTTTTTGTAAAAAATATCCAGTTACAAAGTGCAATTTGATGATGTCATCTAAAGTAAAAACATTTAAAAAACAGCGATTTTCAAACACTATGAGATTTGCCGGGGAGCAGGKAAATAAGTAATTTTTCCCAAAATAAAAAATGGTCTGTAACACAATTTTTGCATCAATGTATGATGCAAGGGACCCCTTTACAAAATAAAAAGCATTACTAGCTTTTTTTTATCATAGAGAATCAGACAGAAATGTAGGCTACACTATTGCCTTCTTTGCATATCTCAAAATACAAAACTGCCCCTTTAAGTTCCCTCATAGAGGATGGTTGGCCACCCTTGGTAGCCTATAAAATTTGCAACATTACAATTACAACCAAATACTTTTTATGTCTTTAGAAAATAATTCCCYTCAGGGCTCGAAATTAAGTGCGTCCCATCATCCCTGAGAAAAAACTGACTCTGGGACAGTTCTGGGATGACAGATCCAAAATTCATACAACCACTGCACATCTTTTTTTTAAGCAATGAGGCTGATGCAACAGATCAGACCGTTCAGCTTAAAATATTTTTTTTTACTTGTCTATTTGGAAAACGTAGGTTTATATTATTATTTTCTGACAATTTTTCACATTTTGTTGTGTTACAGCCTGAATTGAATTAATGAATTACAAATGAAAATCTAAGTTCAGGAGTAAAGATTAGCTTAAAAAGTCACATAATAAATTGCTTGGACACACTCTGTGTGTAATAATAGTGTTTAACATTATTTTTGAATGACTACCTCATCTCTGTACCACACACATACAATTATCTGTAATGAATTTCAAACTCTGATTTAAACACAAAGACCAAGGAGGCTTTCCCATTTATTTATTTTTAACCATTATTTAACTAGGCAAGTCAGTTAAGAACAAATTCTTATTTACAATGATAGCCTAGGAACAGTGAATTAACTGCCTTGTTCAGGGGTAGAACGACAGATTGTTTACCTTATCAGTTCGGGGATTTGATCTAGCAACCTTTCAGTTACTGACCCAACGCTCTAACCACTAGGCTACCTGCCGCCAATGCCTTGCAAAGAAGGACACCTATTGGTAGAAATTAAAATTTAATTTAATTTTTTAATAAAAAAAGCAGACATTGAATATCCATGTGAGCATGGTGAAGTTATTAATTACACTTTGGATGGTGTATCAATAAACCCAGTCACCACAAAGATACAGATGTCGTACTTACTACAAAGTAATAGGTGTCAACAAGACACTAAAGTAATACTGCAAAAAATGTGGCAAAGKAATTTACTTTTTGTCCTGAATATAAAGTGTTATGTTTGGGGCAAATCCAATACAACACATTACTGAGTACCACACTCCATATTCTCAAGCATAGTGGTGGCTGCATCATGTTATGGGTATGCTTGTAATCGTTAAGGACTGGGGATAAAGGACCTTTTCAGGATAACAAATTCATTGAATAGAGCTAAGCACAGGAAAAATCTGGCTGCTCTCCACCAGACACTGGGAGATGAATTCATCTTTCAGCAGGGCAAAAACCTAAAACACAAGGACAAATCTACACTAGAGTTGCTTACCAAGAAGACAGTGAATGGCCGAGTTACCGTTTTTACTTAAATCTACTTAAAAATCTATGGCAAGACCTGAAAATGGTTTTGCCAATTTTGAAAAGAATAATGGGAAAATGTTTCACAATTCAGATGTGGAAAGCTCTTAAAGACTTAACCAGAAAGATTCACAGCTGTAATCGCTACCAAAGGTGCTTCTACAAAGTATTGACTCGGGTGTGAATATTTATGTAAATGATAAATGTATTTTTTTTGTTTTATGATGTCATCAAGTAGCACTTTTCAAAACCTTTATTCTTATCATTTTAACTACAGAACATAGAAATGTGCAGTTTTCACGTATGTAAACATTTTCATGGTTCTGGAGATAATGATTATGAGGTTAAAAAAGTGGTGGAATTGCCCTTTAAGAGGGCAGTTAAACATAGAATTAGAGTAATACCATTTGGGATGTATTTTACGCTACATTATTCAAATCTGGCAAAAGCCTCATGCCCTCCCTGTCTCCTCCTGCCCCTCCACTGGCACTCCCCACGGGACAGATCCATGGGCAGCAGCAGTGAAGGGGTAACACTGGGGAACACACACAAATGGCACTGTGGAATTTTGCCAGAATGCCTGGACCAAGGACTGTATGTGACTGAAAATATTCAAGCATACCTTATTGTGAGGTTGCTGGACTCTCATTCCTCTAATCTACTGTTTTACCTCTCTTACACACCTGGGAATGAATAGAGACTTGGTTCTGAATAGAGACTCAGATGTGTGAAAGTACATTTCTTCAGAATTTCACCACAAAAAAATAAGGGCTGTCCTGGCAATGCTTTATGGGGGATTCAGCCAATGCTTTTTCACTCTCCCTAGTCCCACTTCCATATGGAATATGAATGCAACTCTGGTAATAACAACTTTGGCCTTTTTAAATGAGCCATAATAGGCCTGTCACACTGATGACTCCCTACTGTGATATCAGACATGTTCATCCTTATTGGACAACTGCTAATAGCGTTGTATGCATTGGACCACCTTTATTAAAATCCCAAGGTATTTTGAGACACTGGTCAGGGTGTTAACAAGCAAAGGGGGAAACATGGSCCTACTGCTCAATGTACACAACTGATTATTCAGAGAACTGGGCTTCCTCTTACCAACAGCTGGGCACATAAGAGGTTTTCTCAGAAAATGACTTCATTTTCTCAGAGTGAGGGAGATGGAAGGAAGGGAAGGAGAGAGAGAGTGAAAGAGAGAGGGAGCAAGAGAGCAAAAGAGGCAGAGAAACAGCTTGATGCTAAAGCAGCCGATGTGTACCCTTTTACATCACCACCCCCTCCCTCCAACACTCATTGAAACCCAGAGAGCAATTCAAAAGCCCTCTAAATTCAATTAGTTAATACTGCAATATAAATGTCCAAAACAGAAAAGAACAGGACAGACCAGAGCAGTGCGCTGATGTCACATCAGGCCCAGAGGTACAGGAGCAGGATACACGAGGGGAAACCTCGTGTATCATGAATCATGAAGCGGCCTGAACATTCAGCAGGGCATGTTGGGTGTCACATCTCCAATGCTAATGCCTCTTACCCTGGGCACACAACATGGAGAATGATGCCCTATTTACACAGTAACTGACACCACGCCTCACTGACTGACTGGCTGACAYATTGAGATCCCTCCACTAAGGCCCACAGAATATTAAGTAAGTGCTCTCAAAAGACATCGACTACACATCTATAGTGCTACTCTAGGGCTGTATGGCTGTAGCAGAACATTGATTTGTACCGATATATTGATATGTTGTTGTTACATTGGCCTAACAATACAATTGTGTCCTTATTACACCTGTGGGTCAATATGAAAATGTTGTGCGTTGTAAAAACTAAATGGAAATCATATGCAGTGCATCATGTCCCCCAGATAAACCCAGTATTGCATTGTTTCCTTTGAGATCAATAGTGTTATATTGTGTCATTAGTCTGAGGTTTACACCTATYGGGAAAGGACATACTGGCTATCAAGCACTAACAAAACTATACCCAGACTCCACAGGAGGTTGGTGGCCCCTTACTTCGAGAGAACGGGCTTGTGGTAATGACTTGKGAGGAATCAGCGTAGTGGTATCAAATACACCAAACAGATGGTTTCCAGGTGTTTGATGCCATACCATTCGCTCCATTCCATTATTATGAGTGGTTCTCCACAACCTCCTGTGGCAGACACTATACCTAGTGAATAAATAGGAATGTTATGGTGCTATACTAACTGTGGATGACAAGCAAGAGCCATGATGCAAATCGAAGGGGACAAAGAAGAAGAGACACTTAGTATGATGTTGTGTTTGGAAGTAGGGCTGGGAATTGCCAGGGACCTTACATGATACTTAGGTGCCGATAAGATATGTATTGCGATTCCCATGATTTTCATGATTCTATATGATTCGATACTGTGATTTTATTGCGATTTGATGTTCCAAACATATTGCTCACTTTATAGTTGGTCTGCTACAGAGAGACAAGATCATGAGAAAACTAATTTTGATCAGTCAGGGAAATAAAAGTGTTGAAAACATGTTGGCTCACTATTTAAAAAGAAGATGGACATCAAGCTATAGGATGAAAAATAATGACGTTTTGGCGCAGTTACTGCCGACTAGCCTTAGCTATCACTGCCTTCAGTACAGTAGCAATAAATAAAAACATAAATAAAAACATATTTTTTCTTGTTGTTTTTTTACAAATAAATACTTSGGAGTCAAATATCTATATAATATCGTCCAAAAATAATATCTCAATATGTAACTGTAACAGTGTCAGTGTCAGATTAATGCAGGGGCTTACCCTGGGGCCAGGCCCGTGGGGTGCCCAAGAGGCAGCAAAAAAATGTAATATATATAATTTTACTGAAACAAAAAATTATAATATATATACATTATATCTTATCTATCCAGTATATATGTAGAATTGTATGTTGCTGTTGTTGTTTTTTTACTGCAACCGTCAACCACAGGAGGACTCAGGAGCCTGCTATCTGCCTGTTGCCGTTCTGCAAATCATCAGATGGGGGCAGGAGAGGAGGTAGGGGGCCCACGTGGGTAACTGGAGGGCCCTGCCTTGATTGATTAATTTAAAAAAATTAACTGCTTCATTAATTAATTTTTAAAATTAACTGCATAATAAATAAATGAATATCAAACGTATAAATGTTCTGCTTTACTCTGCTGTATTGTAGCCAAGGCCGTATTTCATTTGTTTATTTAAAGAAGACACACACGCCTATAATCCCATGCATAGGCAGTGCATCTATAAGGCTAGGGGAAGCTAAGCTTTCCCTAAAGTAAATGTAATGAAATAGCAAAAATGGTATAGCCTAATTATCCTACTCCTGTCTATACAGAAATAAATAAAATCATTCAAAATAGGCTACTATAACATGATTTGGCTACAGAGGAACATTCGCTTCTTTAAAAATAATAAAGTGTATTGTTTTAAATCGCATTGCCTACAGTTGGAAGGAAAGGCAGCACGCACAACATGGAGAGATTATTGTTGAGTTGCGACTGTCAGTGAAAAGTAAAAGCCCAGCCAGGCATATCGCAATATTTCCAAATACAATCGCAGGAAAACATAGTTTGGAAAGCAGATGGCAATTGCGGCAAAGAGAAGGCAATGAAAGGACTTCAATTTGTCTTGTAGTTATAAAATTAAGTGAGCGAACAACAGTATAGCCTATCTTATTGACACCAGCGGAGAGCATCGGCTATATACCAGGTGAATGCGTACTGCGCATATTCACTATCATTGTTGGGTAAGTGCCACCAAAAGTTTGTTTTTGGGCAATAATTTCCTCCTCCAGTTTAGATGAACCTCATATTATATTTGTGTCTCCCCTTCTTGTAGGCATATTATGTGGACAACGACGTTTTCATTGACATGTTTGTCAGTGTCAGCAAAGGGGGCTACCTGTAATTTGTTGTATAAAAAATATTCTACTAATGCCTCTAGTAGAGGTCGACCGATTTCAAGTTTTCATAACAATCGGTAATCGGCATTTTTGGACACCGATTATGGCTGATTAAATTGCACTCTACGAGGAGACTGCGTGGCTTGTTAGTGTTTATGTTAAGATTGATTATTTTTTATAAGATAAGTTTAATGCTAGCTAGCAACTTACCTTGGCTTGCCACACTTGTTACGCGAGTGCAGTAAGGAGCCAAGGTAAGTTGCTAGCTAGCATTAAACTTATCTTATAAAAAACAATCAATCTTAACATAATCACTAGTTAACTACACATGGTTGATGATATTACTAGTTTATCTAGCTTGTCCTGCGTTGCATATAATCAATGCGGTGCATGTTCATTTATCATCGAATCACAGCCTACTTCGCCAAAATGGTGATGATTTAACAAGCGCATTCACGAAAAAAGCACTGTCGTTGCACCAATGTGTACCTAACCATAAACATCAATGCCTCTTAAAATCAATACACAAGTATATTTTTTTAAACCTGCATATTTAGTTAATTTTACCTGCTATCATGAATTTATTTTAACTAGGGAAATTGTGTCACTTCTCTTGCGTTCTGTGCATGCAGAGTCAGGGCATATGCAGCAGTTTAGGCCGCCTGGCTCGTTGCGAACTGTGTGAAGACCATTTCTTACTAACAAAGACCGTAATTAATTTGCCAGAATTTTACATAATTATGACATAACATTGAAGGTTGTGCAATGTAACAGCAATATTTATACTTAGGGATGCCATATTTCACTGAAAGAATAAACGTTTTGTTTTCAAAATGATAGTTTCTGGATTTTACCATATTAATGACCTAAGGCTCATATTTCTGTGTGTTTATTATATTATAATTAAGTCTATGATTTGATATTTGATAGAGCAGTCTGACTGAGCGGTGGTAGGCAGCAGCATGCTCGAAAGCATTCATTCAAACAGCACTTTCCTGCGTTTGCCAGCAGCTCTTCGCTGTGCTTCAAGCATTGCGCTGTTTATGACTTCAAGCCTATCAACTCCCAAGATTAGGCTAGCAATACTATAGTGCCGATAAAAACATCAAATAGGCAAAGGTATATGAAATACAAATGGTATAGAGAGAAATAGTCCTATAATTCCTATAATAACTACAACCTAAAACTCCTTAACTGGGAATATTGAAGACTCATGTTAAAAGTAACCATCAGCTTTCATATGTTCTCATGTTCTGAGCAAGGAACTTAAACGTTAGCTTTTTTACACGGCACATATTACACTTTCTTCTCCAACACTGTGTTTTTGCATTATTTAAATCAAATTGAAAAAATATCAGTATCAGCGTTGAAAAATCATAATCGGTCGATCTCTAGCCATATAAAGTGTAGTAGAATTGCATGAAATGTGTCAAAATATTTCCTGTGCAGAGAAAGAAGAAAGGTAGGCTATCTGATATAGCCTAAAGTCTAAGCCTACTGTACGCTATATGCCCTCAGCCATGCATTGAACGGTCTTTTTTGCAAAAAGTTATTGAGTTATATTATTAGCCTAGATTATGACTATCCAATCTACTCATCACATTACAAATAGTGGGCTCTTACATACTGTAAGTCTGCAAATGCGATAATGAATGGAATGCTTTYTTATAAAGGTGAATTTTTATAGCGAGAATTAGCTTCCCCAAACTTGAAACTCGCGCTGCCTGTGATCCCGTGCCTTTATCACAGTCAACAACACACATATATTTTATAGTAAGAATAAGCATATAATGGAATGGAAAAGAATGAAAGAGAACATCTTTTTTCCCCAACTAACCTTGCTGACTGTTGCGGGGTGCGCAAAGTGATTCTGGGCTTATAAAACAAGTGTCACAAGCAAGAGCAGTGTGTGGGTTGCTATTTTCTTGGCATTATATCACAGCGGTATAGCTTATGAATGCATTTCTAACGGGTAATAGACCAAACAATGCAATTATTTGGAAGGTGCTTATTCAAGGTAGTCCAGGTCACAGCCCATGTTCTCTCAGATGAGCACCCTAGCACTGGATTAGTTGCCCCTAGGGAGTGTGTGTGTGTGTGTGTGTGTGTGTTGTGTGTGTTGTGTGTGTTGTGTGTGTGTGTGTGTGTGTGTGTGTGTGTGTGTGTGTGTGTGTGTGTGTGTGTGTGTGTGTGTGTGTGTGTGTGTGTGTGTGTGTGTGTTGTGGTGTGTGTACCTACGTGCGTGCATGATGGCATGTGTGTTAGGGTAGAGGGCAGATTCAAGGGGACCCTGTCAGGAGGTATGCGCTGTGCAGTTACACTCAAACACACACACACACACAAACACACCCACACAAACACACACACACACACGTAAACACAGACAAACACATCCCTGACTCCGGTAGCACTTTTCTAACTGGGATAAAGGTTAAAGCCCCCCAGAGGCAGTCCCAGGGAGGTGTGTGTGGAGCTGGTCTGACCTGCACAGGCCCAGCTGATGTCCATAAAGCAACTACAATGCATACCATTTGGAAATGTTTACTGATTTCCACAAGGCTGGCCTTCTCAATTATTTAACACAGCACAGCCATAGTGTTGACGGCCATCATTTGTTAAGGTGCTGGCTCTTGTCGACAACGCTCTGTTTTATAATGAAGATTTACCCATGCCAGAGACTACGGCACATAATGCKATGCTGAATGTACATGTACAGTTGGTTCTTTGGAAGAGAGAGGACATTGCTGACCTTAGATGAAAAATCTAAGTAGAAGAGCAGAGGACTAGCAGGCAGGACAGAGGGAGACCAGAGAGAGCACAGACACACAGACATGGCTAGAGCCCATGGAAACCATACAGACAGGAAGCATGTTACCTTCAGGCTTTTGAAAAATGTGATAAAGCATTCGTTAATTGCTTGTTGTGATTAACCATGTTATTTACCACTATGGCAATATTGAACAACAGTGATGCCAATACAATTGAATTCAATTTGATAGAGCACAACACAAGGCACACACACTGCACACAGACATAGGGAACCGGATTGTCACCGACACATATGGGGTGGCAAGTAGCCAAGTAGCCTAGTGGTTAGAGCGTTGGACTAGTAACCGGAAGGTTGCAAGATTGAATCCCCGAGCTGACAAGGTAAAATTCTGTCATTATGCCCCTGAACAAGGCAGTTAACCCACTGTTCCTAGGCCATCATTGAAAATAAGAATTTGTTCTTAACTGACTTGCCTGGTTAAATAAAGATTTTTTTWAATTAAAAATTACAATGGCAGAACACCAGCCAGGCTAACTGATGCCTCTATGTGCCTGAGACCAACAGACCAGGCCACACACAGTATGTGAGAGCCCAATCACTTCTGTAACATTAAGAGAGGGCTGGAGACAGAAAGAGGGGAGGCAGAGGGGGATAAAGAAGAAAGCGCTGGGAGGAAGAGAGTGAGGTAGGGTGATTTGAGACTATGGGGTGAGAGGATGAAGGATGGAAGAAGAATAGGGATAAAAACAGAGAGGCAGGAGGATATAGAGAGCAGTGTTAAGCGGCGGCAGCTCCTGAAGACTGTTCTCCCATCGTTTGCTCATGGTGTCAGAGGGGTGAGTGCGCACCAAACATTCATTTCCCAATAAACTCAGCTTCCACAGCAGGGAGGGAGGGAGCAGAGAGAGTGAAAGGCTGACAGAAAAAGAGAAAGAGCAAATGATGAGAGAGAGAGAAAGAAATATGAACACACTTCAAGCCCTTCATACTTTACTGTACACCCTGTTCTGACAGTGATGTGCCTTCAAAGCCTTATAATAAACTATATTGTACACAGTAACACAGGCCCACTTCTCAATTACACTCTAATCCCTGTTCAATATGCCTCTAAATGATCAATCCTCTCATAAAAAATGGATCTTAATGTTAGGCTTAGTGAAATTACATTGCCATGAGCAGCACCGGAGATATTGAGATGAGCGAGATGCACCACTTCGCTCCACACAGTCACACACAGTATCTGATCATGTGCACGGTTTCACCTTCACACTGTTACAGCATGGTAGCCAGGGCATCAAAACAGCGGAGAAGTTGAGCCTTGCGCTTCAACGCTCTTTGTTGGCAATTTGAAGGCACAGAGATACCGTGACGAGATCCTGAGGACCATTGTCATGCCATTCATCTGCCGCCATCACCTCATGTTTTAGCATGATAATGCACGGCTCATGTCACAATGATGTGTACACAATTCCTGCCCAGTCATGTAAAAACCATAGATCAGTGGTGTAAAGTACTTGACAACTTTTATTTTTACTTCACTACATTCCTAAAGAAAATAATGCACTTTTTACTCTATACATTTTCCCTGACACCCAAAAGTACTCGTTACATTCTGAATGCTTAGCAGAAAAGGAAAAGGGTCCAATTCACACGCTTATCAAGAGAACATCACTGGTCATCCCTACTGGCGGACTCACTAAACAGAAATTCTTTATGTGTAAATGATGTCTGAGTGTTGGTGGGTGCCACTGGCTATCCGTAAATAAAATAAAAAACAAGAAAATGGTGCCATCTGGTTTGATTAATAATATAAGGAATTTGAAATGATTTATACTTTTACTTTTGATACTTAAGTATATTTTAGAAATTCAATTTACTTTTTATACTTAAGTATATTTAAAAACAAATACTTTTAGACTTTTACTCAATTAGTATTTTACTTGGTGACTTTCACTTTTACTTGAGTGCTTTTCTATGAAGGTATCTTTACTTTTACTCAAGTATGACAATTGGGTACTTTTCCACCACTGTCATAGATTAAGGCCTACTGAATTTATTTCAATTGACTGATTTCCTTATATGAACTGTAACTCAGTAAAATCTTTGAAATTGTTGCATGTTGCGTTTATATTTTTGTTCAGTATATATTGTAGTGTCTTTCCTACCGAGTAGACAGTAGTGTGTAAAAGAGAGTGTAGTTCTGTGGTGATAAGCGCAGTGTCAGGCTAACTGCTCACCTCCAGGACTCAAACCACATGGCCTTACAAACAGCATCCACTCAGGACTCTACAGTAATCTTTACCAACTCAGGGCTGCACGCACTCACTCACTCACTCACTCACTCACTCACTCACTCACTCACTCACTCTCTCTCTCTGTCGCTTTCTTTCTCTGTCTCGCACACATTTAAACATGTGCACATACATTCTTAAAAGGAAAGACACACTCACATAATTTATTCCCAAAACATGCATACTGCCTGCTCCCGACCCCATCTCAGGCGCTCGAGGGCGCCAGGCTGCCCTTCATTACGCACACCTGTCACCATCATTACGCACAGCTGCGCAATATTGGACTCACCTGGATGCTGTTCCTGTTCTGTTTCATGTCCTTGTTTCATTAAATGTTCACTCCCTGTACCTGCTTCTCGTCTCCAGCGTCGATCCTCACAGAATGCTGACACCACTAAAGGAAGCATCAGGGAGTTTTTTTTTTTTTTTGGTTGGTGAGGTAGCGTCCAGGTGCCGTCACCGATGGAACCGGGGGTGCTTCAGCTAGCTCGTCGGGATTCCGCACCCTAGCTGGCTCGAGAGGTCTTTTTGCCCTGGTTGGCTCGGCGGACGGCCACCCCACATCATGCTTCAGCCGGCCCATCAGGCTCCCACGCCTCAACCGGTTCGTCAGTTCCCACGCCTCAGCCGATTCGTCAGGCTCCCACACCKCAGCCGGTCAGCAGGCTCCCACGCCCCAGCCGGTTCATCAGGCTCCCACGCCTCAGCCCGCTCACCGGGCTCCCATGCCTTAGCCGGCTCGTCGGGCTTCTACGCCTCAGCCAGCTTGTCCAGCGCCCATGCCTCGGCCGACCCATCAGGCTCGTCCAGGTGGGACGCCGGGCGGCGCCCCTAGAGGGGGGTGTACTGTTACACCTGCTCCCGCTCCTCCTCTCTGGCATTCGTGGGTGCCAGGCTGCCCTTCATTACGCACACCTGTCACCATCATTACGCACAGCTGCGCAATATTGGACTCACCTGGACTCCATTACTTTGTTGATTATCCCCTCTATATCTGTGTGCTCTTCAGTTTGTTCCCTGTGTCAGCATTGATGTCGTTATTTTTCCCCTGTCCAGACGCTGTTCCTGTTCTGTTTCATGTCCATGTTTCATTAAATGTTCACTCCCTGTTCACTCACGTACTTCTCGTCTCCAGCGTCGATCCTCACAATATGTGTATGTATAAATTAGGCTTTTACTATGAAAAGAGGAACATTTGTCTAGATCTCTTTGATTTAATGTTATTTAAATGTAAAATAAAAGCCTCTTATTTAACTAAGTGGACAGCCCTACTCCCTCTCTGTGTTTATCCAGGACACACAGTCCCGCAAAATAACTCCCTGAACTCTTAGACACACACACACAAATGCCCCTGGAACTGTGGGCAAAAATAAATAAAAGATGCTGATAATAATAAGAATAATAATGAACCAAGGAGGCAGGACCCTGCTGTGCTTAGTGGCACAACTGCAGGCTGTGTGCGTGTGTGTTGCCTGAATCACAGCCCTGAACGCACACGGCTGTGTTACCTGTGTTGAATTCAAACACCCTGGGGAGTGTTACATCATATGCACTCCCCCAATCACTCATACACACACGAACACACACCCATGCACGCACAAACTCCACCACAACTCCACAGAGAGAGAATCCCACAGAGCGGTGACATCACTGCTGATTTGCTAACACCGTAACCACTGCTGAACCACATTGGTGATACCACTAGCGATGTGCAGTACACAGATTTTCAAACCATCATACTGTTTCTGTATCATACTGGGGTATACAGTATTACTGAAAGTGCACACAAGAGGCGCTAATCTTTTTTTTTTTTAAGTACAACCTACACTATATATACAAAAGTGTGACTTCAAATTCGGGATTCAGCAATTTCAGCCACACCCTTTGCTGATAGGTGTATAAAATCGAGCACAAAGCTATGTAATCTCCATAGACAAACATTGGCAGTAGAATGGCCTTACTGAAGAGCTCAGTGACTTTCAAAGTGGCACTGTCATAGGATGCCACCTTTCCAACAAGTTAGTCCATCAAATTTCTGCCCTGTTAGAGCTGTGCCGGTCAACTGTAAGTGCTGTTATTGTGACGTGGAAACGTCAAGGAGCAACAACAGCTCAACCATGAAGTGGTAGGCCACACAAGCTCACAGAATGGGACCGCTGAGTGCTTAAAAGCGTAGCGTGTAAAAATCGTCTGTCCTCTGTTGCACACTTCCGAGTTCCAAACTGCCTTTGGAAGTAACATCAGCACAATAAATGTTCGCTGGGAGCTTCATGAAATGGGTTTCCATGGCCGAGCAGCCGCACACAAGCCTAAGATCACAATGCGCAAAGCCAAGCGTCGGCTGGAGTCGTGTAAAGCTTGTCGCCATTGGACTCTGGAGCAGTGTAAACGCATTCTTTGGAGCAATGAATCACGCTTCATCATTTGCCAGTCCGACGGATGAATCTGGGTTTGGCGGATGCCAGGAGAACGCTACCTGCCTGAATGCATAGTGCCAACTGTTGTACCAAAGTTTGGTGGAGGAGGAATAATGTTCTGGGGCTGTTTTTCATGGTTCGTGCTAGGCCTCTTAGTTCCAGTGAAGGGAAATATTAACGCTACAGCATACAATGACATTCTAGACGATTCTCTACTTCCAACTTTGTGTTGCAATAGTATGGGGAAGGCCCTTTCATATTTCAGCATGACAATGTCCACGTGCACAAAGCGAGGTCCGTACAGAAATGGCCTACACAGAGCCTTGACCTCAACCCAATTGAACACCTTTGGGATGAATTGGAACGCCGACAGCGAGCCAGGCCTAATCGGCCAACATCAGTGCCCAGCCTCACTAATGCTCTTGTGGCTGAATGGAACCAAGCTTGATCTTGAAATCTAGCCACTTAGCTAGCAAGTTAGCAAACAAAATGCATAGTTGAAGCCCTGAGGTGGATATAATTTAATTGACAGATTTTAGATTTCTTATAGTTAAACTTAACTTAAAGTTATAAGCAGTGGAGTAACACGCACCCGCGCAGCCCCCGCAAGTTTTTTGTTTTTTACAATATAAAAATCATACCGTCTGTATTTTTCAAAATACCCCAGTATATAGTATAAACTGTATATCGCCCAAGCTTAGATACCACGGTGACTGAACCTGCCATAGCCGAACCTACCCACTGGCTACTAGACACAAATTGCAAGGACAGTTTTGTTACACATGCCTAGTCAATTTACCCCTGTCTTTGTGTACATATCTACCTCAAATACCTTGTACCCCTGCACAGTGATTTGGTATTGGTACTGCTACTCCCTGTATATAGCTTAATTCTTGTGTATTTTATTCCTCTTTTTTTTTATATTTTGCATTATTTTTAACTCTGCATCATTGGGAAGGGCTCGTAAGAAAGCATTTCACAGTAAAGTCTATACCTTTTGTATTCAGTGCCTGTGACAAATAAAATTCTATTTGATTTATACGGTTGACCTAGCTGTAACGATTCTCGTTGGTGGAAGGAGAGGAGGACCAAGGTGCAGCGTGGTACGTGTTCATTTTAATAAACAAAATAAACTGAACACTGAATTGACAAAAAATAATAAAGAGTGAGAACGAAAACGAAACAGTTCTGCAAGCAATACGCACAAACAGAAAACAATCACCCACAACACACAATGGAAAACAGGCTACCTAAGTATAGCTCCCAATAAGAGACAACGATAGACAGCTGCCTCTGATTGGGAACCACACCAGGCCAAACACAGAAATAGACAACCTAGACATACATCATAGAATGCCCACCCACATCACACCCTGACCAAACAAAACATAGAAACATACAAAGCAATCTATGGTCAGGGTGTGACAATAGCCATATACAGTGGTCATCAACCCTAGTCCTAGAGGGCTACAGTGTGTGCTAACCCACATAGCCTACACACCAAAAGACTGTGTAAGCATACTGAGCTAAAGCCTAGGCATGAGTATTATGTCTCAGATGGGGTTAATGTCTCAGACTCATCACACAAGCATAGTTCCTTGAACCACCTCAGCTACATATTGTCCCTTATAAATAATTAAATAAAGCATTATTACTATTCTGGATAAAAACTCACCGTTCATGCCATTGTAGATGCTGCCGTGGTGAGGGGACAACTCATCTCCAGTGGTCCTCATCTGTCCCCACTCCCTGCCTGCTGGGGGGCTACTGCCGTACCTCCCCTTCCAGTGCTCTGAACTGGTGCTGTGGTTGTGGTGTCGTAACACTTCAGGGCTCCCCACAATCACCCGACCCTTCCTCAGGTGCTCTGGCATCCCCGTCAGTGCCTGTTTGGGCTCAGGGGTCCAACATCCAGCCCCAACCCCGACCGCATTAACCCTGTGTCTCTGTGAGAGGTCAGGACTTGACTGGCCTGAACCTTGGTTTGGCCCTAACCCTTGCCCAGACCCCAAAAGCGGTTTCTGGGCCAGCATGCCAGCACTGTTGGGTTTGGAGTGGGCCTCAGCCGCCAGTCGGGTAGGGAATATGCTGTGTTTCTCTGGGCTGCAGGGCCCCCGGAGGCCCCTGGGATCAGGGCTGGTGAGGGACCCCCCACGGGGCCTGCAGGCCTGGGGGAAGGTGTGGTAGTCCGGGGTGGAGCTGTGGCGGCGGCCTGTAGATTCAGGGCCCGGGCCCTTTGGTTTGTCATGGTTGGAGCCAGGGTTGGAGCCCAGGCCGGAGCCCTGGTGAGGGGGCTTACGGTGGGGGTGGTCGGGGCTATCCGTGCTTCCCGCACTCGAGGTGCTGCTCCCATCCCCCACGTCTCGGAGCAAGCCCAGTGTAGCCCCCCCAGTTTGAGACAGACTACTCTGGCTGTCGATGGAGCTTCTGCACCCTGCACTCTGCCCTGCTCCTCCCCCTCTCTCCTCGTCCAGTAGGCTACACAGCTCTTTGAGCTCCAGGTTCTCTCTGATCACTTCTCCCTGGCGCTGCTCCAGCTCCTTGAGTTTCTGCAGGTAGAGGGCCACCTCTTTCCTCATGAGGCCGGCGCTGTAGCGGCCCAGACGCTGCCACTCCCGAGACACACGCTTGCCCTTCTGACGGTCGTCATCAAGGAAACAGCACAGGTCCCGCAGCTCTTGGTTATCCTCCTGCAGCTTCTGGTTCACGTCCTGGATACACACACACACACACACACACACACACACACACACACACACACACACACACACACACACACACACACACACACACACACACACAAATAGGAGAAAGCACAGAGGTGTTATATAATTTATCATATGGGATTTCTGATAACAAATGTTGAGCACGCAATTGTGTATTGAGGGGGAGCATGTGTGTGCATGTGATAGTGATGTATTTTATTGATTATTTACTGTGATTTTGAAACAAATCATAGGCCTTCCAAAATGTACTTTTGTGGTTGTGTTTAAATATCCTCAGCAGTTCCATCTGTAATAGGAAAAGCATAAAAGCAACAAGTGGATCTTTGGGTTGGATTATGATATAGCCTACTTGCTACCTTCGAACCACCTACCTTCATTATTTTCAAGGAGTTTGCAGAGGTAACACTATAGGCTACAGCTTTTTTTAACGCATGATTAGTCCATTGCTTTTTGATTTGGAAACATGCCTACAAAGGCTACACAACATGAGACCGTTAGACATCCATAGAGCAGTGCGCTAACTTGCGCGCCCAGCATTATCACACCTGCCTCACCTTCAAACCCCGGATCTCGGTCAGGTGCTGCTGGAGACGCCGGTTCACCTCCCGGATCAAATTCCCGTGGTCAAGCATAAAGCCCATCTTCACTGCTTCTGCCCTCCTTAGCCGCCGCACCAAGTCCTCTTTGCTCCACTTGAGCAGCTCCTCGTCGCTTATCTTGGAGAGCTCCTCCGTCGGACTCTCTGCGCTATTGACCATCAGCTGGGGCTGCGTAGCCTTTTCCATCGTTGTACTAGGCTACTCCAATGGGAGGATAAAAGTATCTATCATACAACGGTCAGTAACCTAAGAATTTAGTGCACAGTCCTACCAATCCTAACTTCACACATGGACCCAAATATACATTCTTTATCTAACGTCCATATAATTATACCAAATGTATGTTTGTTCTATTTCTCAGACGCCCATTTTGAAGCTCTCCGAAAAGAGCGGTGTTCTCCTATATTCCCGCCTTTCTCAAAGTCGTCCGCACGCGGTCTCTTCAGCAGAGCCCCTCGCCGGCTAGACCGCGGCTTCTAGGCATGCCTGCCTCCTCGCGCATACAGCTGTTGCCTAGGGCACTCCCGGGTTTCGGCCAAAAGGGAGAATAGGGAGTGGCTGCTGCAGATGCATAGCAGCTGGCGCTGGGGAGTCGAGAAGCAAGGGTGCGTGACTGCAGTTCTGAGAAAAATTTGGCTGACTGGAAAACTCGTGCCCCTCTCTCTCTCCCTCTTCAGAGTGGCGAGGACGCGTTGTCTGCTTGCGCCATCTGCTGTATGACTCCCTTAAACTTTAGGAGGAGCATTCTGTTTTTGTGATGACAGATGGCAGGATTTAGTCAAGGGGTGTCATGTATCTCAAACATCGGAGGGAGAACAAAGTATGTCAGGATGGCTGAGGGGGGAAACATTTAGCATTTTTAATAATTATACTTAATTCTATGTAAACAAAAATATATGTATATTTTTTTGCATATCTAAGCGCCTCTTGTGATGACTACTAACCTTGAAAAAATTAAAACATGTTTATTTTTCTGCATATTTAAGATGTCTACCAACCTTGCCAGCAGCATGCCAGCTAAGATAGTTAGCGTTTTTGTAGTGTATCTCTAACACTACTAGTCACCTAGCAATTTTATGAAGTTGGCTTTAGCTAGCCCAGATAGGTTCCCCAATCTCCCAACCTCATAACTACACTATATATACAAACGTATGTGGATACCCCTTTAAATTAGTGGATTAAAATCGAGCACACAGCCATGCAATCTCCATAGACAAACATTGGCAGTAGAATGACCTTACTGAAAAGCTCAGTGACTTTTAACGTGGAACCATCTTTCCAACAAGTCAGTTCGTCAAATGTCTGCCCTGCTAGAGCTGCCACGGTCAAGTGCTGTTATTGTGAAGTGGAAACATCTAGGAGCAACAACGGACCTGCTCACAGAACAGGTCCGCCGAGTGCTGAAGCGTGTAGGGCGTAAAAAGTGTATGATCTTGGTTGCACCACTCACTACCAAGTTTCAAACTTCCCCTGGAAGCAAAGTCGGCACAAGAACTGTTCGTCGGGAGCTTCATGAAATGGGTTTCCATGGCCGAGCAGCCGCACACACAATGCCAAGCATTGGCTGGAGTGGTGTTAAGCTCGCCGCCATTGGACTGGCAGTCCGACAGACAAATCTGGGTTTGGCAGATGCCAGGAGAATGCTACCTGCCTGAATGCATAACGTTTTGTGGAGGAGGAATAATGGTCTGGGGCTGTTTTTGTGGTTTGGGCTAGGCCCCTTGTGGCAACAGTTTGGGGAAGGCCCTTTCCTGTTTCAGCATGACAATTTTTTATTTTACCTTTATTTAACTAGGCAAGTCAGTTACYAACAAATTCTTATTTTTAATGATGGCCTAGGGGGTTAACTGCCTTGTTCAGGGGCAGAACAACAGATTTGTACCTTGTCAGCTCGGGGATTCGATCTTGCAACCTTTCGGTTACTAGTCCAAGGCTCTAACCACTAGGCTACGCTGCCACCCAATGACCCCATGAACAAAGCAAGGTCAATACAGAAATGGTTTGGCGAGATCGGTGTGGAAGAGCTTGACTGGCCTGCACATAGCCCTGACATCAACCTCATCGAACACCTTTGGGATGAATTGGAACACTGACTGCGAGCCAGGCATAATCTCCCAACATTGGTGCCCGACCTCATTAATGCTCTTGTGGCTGAATGGAAGCAAGTCCCCGCAGCAATGTTCCAACATCTAGTGGAAAGCCTTTCCAGAAGAGTGAAGGCTGTTCTAGCAGCAAAGGGGGGTCAAACTCCATATCCAGGTTGGTAGCAATTACTAAATGTACTGGATAAGACACACATTCCTTTCAATATTTTACCCAGATTTTAGCAGAGATGCAGAGAAACATATTTTGTTTCATTAAAAAAATATACACCAGTCAGGAGGATACAGACTGCTCAATAGATATACTTAGACATGTAAAAAAAAAAGATATGTATTTTTGATATAGAATTAAGCAAAATGATTGTAGCTCTAGATTGCAGGAAAAAGGTTTAAGGTGTTTGAAAAATGAAATCCAGACCACCCCCCAGCCATGCACTCCTTAGATTTTTGGGGTGCATGCCGCCCCAGTTAAATATATGACATTACCGCTTGATTTCCCCTGGCCAGAGGAGATCAGAGCGCATAGGCTTTTCTAGGCTACCTGCATCTGTGGTTGTCAGTAGGCTACAGTTCAGACTGAAGCACAGATTGTGCACAAGTTTACTAATCATGAGGCAAATCAGTCTTAACAACAGTACTTTCTACCAATTTTCAATGCTTTTATGTCAATATTTTTTATTAAACCAAATCAAAAGTACCTGGGCAAATGCCAGCTCGCCATACTTTTGCCGGCAGCCATGCTGTGCTGATCTCTGTAACATGTATACTGTAGATGGAAATCGCCACACAATGCTACAAAAGAAGAAACATATGCTATATGTATGATCTACTATCTCAACATTTTTATATTCTACCTACAACATTTTTGTTACATATCTCGACATCTTTAGATAGTATCGACATAAAAAAAAGAAAATTGTGGTGGGAATGAGCTTCCAAAATTTGGAGGCTTATTATGTTCATGGTGCCTTGATATTAAAAGTTTGGGAACCCCTGTGCCGTAGAAGAAGATACTTAGTTGCTCTATTGACCACTGAGGGGAGCTCTCTTACCATGGTTGGGCAGAATTCTACCATCATGATGACTATGTGGGCCCTAAGTAACTCACTAATGAATGCTACAACATAGTGTTGGGGGCCAGAGAGGTGGTCTTCATGGCAAGACAAAGCAGGGAGTAAGGTGTGTTGAGGAGTGGATGATTTTATTTACTGCTGTTGTCAGTGGTTCAAAAGTGCAGGTGCAAAATGTAAACAAACAAAACGAACAGGTAGATTAACAAATGTATACAAAGGCCTACAACAAGCAGGCTTACTACCAACACTTACCTAGTCATCCGTGTGACAGGCATAGGCTACAGTTCAAATGAACTAACAATGAAATAGAGAATGAAAAAGGAAACTATAGAATGAATAGCTATTGTTGAAGGCCAGTGAATCAGAGTGAGTTGTTCCCCACAAAAGGGCTTTATTACAGGCAGAAATACTCCTCAGCTCCCCACCCCCTCTGCTGATCCCGCAGGTGAAGAAGCCGGATGTGGAGGTCCTGGGCTGGCGTTGGTTGCACGTGGTCTGCAGTTGCAATGCATGTTGGACGTACTGCCAAATTCTCTTAAATGACTTTGGAGGCGGCTTATGGTTGTGAAAAGAAACAGCTCTGGTGGACATTCCTGCAGTCAGCATGCCAGTTGCACACTTCCTCGAAATTTGAGACATTAGTGGGATTGTGTTGCGTGACAAAACTGCCAAATTTAGAGTGGCCTTTTATTGCCACACCTGTGAGGTTGATCGATTATCTTGACAACAGATAAAATCCTCAATAACAGGGATATAAACTAATTTGTGCACAACATTTGAGAGAAATAAGCTTTTTTGTGCAAATTGACATTTTCTGGAATCTTTTCTTTCAGCCCATGAAACATGGAACCAGCATTGTACATGTGGCATTTATTTTTGTGTTCAGTGTATATACTGTAGGTCAGGAGCTGAGTGAGTAATACATTTATGAGAAATTGAGCATCACAGTGGAATATGTGCAGTGTCTTGGATTATGTCTCTTCATAGTGAGTTTTATCAAAATATATTAATCGTTTGAATAAAATATAATCTACCTCCATTTTAATGTAATATATTATTTTTCAACACCATCTTTTACATACCACATTTAGGCATTTACCATTTTACATTCTACATGGTATTAGACAGTTTGTCATGTGGTCATCTCCAACATGATATTTGAACTGGTAATTACATCAAGGATGGAGCCTCAAATCACTGCTGAATGCAGTCTGACATGTCTGGTGGATTTTTGTTCTTCGCCCCATGCTCCATCCATCAAGGGCAAGCCCGGGGCAATAATGGCCCAAACAAACTCATGTACATCCACAGACACCAAGACCAAAAAATGAGTGTCAATTCTCTTCTGATTAGCAACCATGGACTTCATACCTTGTCTCACCATCAATTCAGCCAGCCCATAGCATTGCTTGTCTGTTGAGAATAAGTCACCCCAGTCAAAGTCATACCAGTAGACATAACAGTCCACCTAGTAAAATTTTGTTAAAAAGATGTTGAAAAGACTATGCCCGAAGTCCAAGCCACGTTAGGTTTTGGTTGAAAGTGAAAGTTGAAAATACTTATTTTTCAGGCCGTTGTTTTAACGGGTTGAAAACAACTTACTTCCAATGTACTTGCAGCCTATACACATGGACACAGTAAAAAAAAATGGTATATGACATTTATTAACAATCATACATCACTCCATTATTTACACAGAGTATTTAAAATGATTTTTTTTTTGTGGCTCCCGAGTGGCGCAGTGGTCAAAGGCACTGCATCACAGTGGTAGGTTTTACTACAGACTCTGGTTCAATTCCAGGCTGTATCACAACCAGCTGTGATTGGGAGTCACATAGGGCAGTGCACAATTGGCCCAGTGCCGTCCATGTTAAGGTTTGCCCGGTGTAGGCTGTCATTGTAAATAAGAATTTGTTCTTAACTGGCTTACCTATTTAAATAAAGACTAAATAAAATACCTTTTTCTTTTCAGGACAACCAGGGCTACAAGTACAACACAAAACAATTTGACATAAACAGTTGCATTCATCAGTTTTATTGACAAAAAATAAGGTCAATCGAAGCAAAAATTGATAAAAAATGAATTTACAGTGCATTTGGAAAGTAATTTGTTAAACSACATTTGGCAACGATTACAGCCTCAAGTCTTCTTAGGTATGACGCTACAAGCTTAGCACACCTGTATTTGGGGACTTTCTCCCATTCTTCTCTGCAGATCCTCAAGCTCTGTCATGTTGGATGGGAGAGTGTCGCTGCACAGCCATTTTCAGGTCTCTACAGAGATGATCAATCAGGTTCAAGTCTGGGCCTGAGAGCTCTGGAGCAGGTTTTCATCAAGGACCTCTCTGTAGCTCCGTTCATCTTTCCTTCAATCCTGGCTAGTCTCCAAGTCCCTGCTCCTGAAAAACATCCCCACAGCATGATGCTGCCGCCACCATGCTTCACAGTAGGGATGGTGCTACGTTTCCTCAAGACGTGACGCTTGGAATTCAGGCCAAAGAGTTCAATCTTGGTTTCATCCGACCAGAGAATCTTGTTTCTCATTGTTTGAGTCCTTTAGGTGCCTTTTGGCAAACTCCAAGCAGGCTGTCATGTGCCTTTTACTGAGGAGTGGCTTCCGTCTTGCCACTCTACCATAAAGGCCTGATTGGTGGAGTGCCTCAGAGATGTTTGTCCTTCTGGAAGGTTCTCCCATCTCCACAGGGGAACTCTGAAGCTCTGTCAGAGTGACCATCGGGTTTTTGGTCGCTTCCATGACCAAGGCCCTTCTCCCCCAATTGCTCAGTTTGGCCGGGCGGCCAGCTCTAGGAAGAGTCTTGGTGGTTCCAAACTTCTTCCATTTAAGAATGATGGAGGCCACTGTGTTCTTGGGGACCTTCAATGCTGCAGAAATGTCTCGGTACCCTTCCCCAGATCTGTGCCTCGGCACAATCCTGTCCCGGAGCTCTACGGACAATTCCTTCGACCTCATGGCTTGGTTTTTGCTCTGACATGCACTGTCAACTGTGCCACCTTATATAGACAGGTGGGACTTTCCAAATCATGTCCAATCAATTCAATTTACCACAGGTGGACTACAATCAAGTTGTAGAAACATCTCAAGGATGATCAGTGGAAACTGGATACACCTGAGCTCAATTTCGAGTCTCATAGCAAAGGTTCTGAATACTTATGTAAATAAGGTATTTAATTTTTTTTTTTTTTATACATTTGCAAAAATGTCAAGGGCTCTGAATTCTTCCAGAATGCACTGTATACCCCTATTACAAAAGAAATCTCAAAACATCTTATAACTCTTCTGAAATAAAATCTTGTATACCTAGATACTTCTCTTCAGCTGCCTCCACCATATCTATTTTCTCCGATTTATGTTCCATTTCTGTGGTACAGTTGAAAACTATTGTTATTAATGCTAAGAAGCCAACCTTACTGAAGCTCAAAACACTTGATCCCTCTGTGCTGAAACAAATCTACCACTCACTGGGATCCCTCAAGTTCTTTTTACCTTTGACCCATCCTCCTCTGCTTTCTTCACTGCCTCAGCATACGACACCTTCTGCACTACTCTGACTCTGGCCACTTCAACCTGCCTCTCTTGAACCGGACACTTCTGATCCCCAGCAACATGGACACCCCTACAGTTGACACACACAACTTTATCCAACGAAACTACACAATCCTCTGTCCCAAGCCCTCCTGCACACTTCCCACATCTTTGAATCTCCTTCCTACACGCTGCTGCAACATGACCCTAAATGTTGCACCTGAAACAGTGCAATGGATTCGGCAAAAAGCTCTAACAGGACAACTGATATATCCTAACATGACTTTGTCGGGTAGGGACTCTGACTCAAACCTCAAAAGGACTGACAGTGACTCCTCTGTTTCCCTATGCTCCCCAACGGGTCTGAGTCGCACCAAACGGCAGGCTTCACAAACACCAGGAACCTTCCACTTCAATTGCCCCACCTCCACACTTAACACTACACTAGAAATTATTCCTTTCAATGGTGCCCTTTTCCTAAGAGCAAAGCACAAAACAGATATTGACCTAAATTGCGTGACATGGTGCGCCTGCTCCCTCTGTTCAGAAGAAACACAAACAAATAAGTCCATTACATGCTACCTTTAATTATCCACCCACCCTGAAACCACAAATGGATCCGCCAAAAGGCAAGGGTCCACTTTCTCCAAATATTTTACTTAATATTTTTTTATCATGTTCAACGATGKCAAGCTCGGGTTCCAAGCTCTTCACCACACCTTCCACCTCACTTAATTTGCCCTCATTCACTTCCATCTCTCCTCCAGAGCTCACTCTGTTTGCAATTGACACCAATCTTATTCGACACCCCATCTCCATTTTTATCACCATCTTCCTCAGATTCAAATCCAACCTCTGCTTTCCTCATTATCTTCAACCTCGTCTTCCTCTTTTTCTGCCTCCATTCCTCCTCAGAAATCCAAGTTTCTGTGTCCCTGTCCCAATATTAATTTTCTTGTTCCATGATTCCTCTTCAGAGCCATACTGTGAAGACCCAGAGCAACCTATGTGAAGCTAGCCACAATAACGTTTAGCCACAATAGTGGAATTTTCAGTTTGCCTTCAAAATAAAAGACCTGCATTGAAATTGATGCAAACGGCTACAAATAGTGGAATCATGCCATATTTGGACTAGATAATGCTTAACAAGTTTTCAATATTGTTATATAAATTCAACAAAAGACAATCAATTGTTTATTTGACAAAAAATGACAAATCAGTAGAAATCAGACTGTGGATGTAGACCTCATAATTGCATTGGGGTTATACTTATATTTCACTGTACAGCCTTACCTATAAATTGTGAATCAATGAAATGGGGTATCAGCCTATTCAGTGACACCCACAGAACACAAATGTGACCAGATTACACACATATAAGCATTGTAGCTCTTATTGCAGAACTTATTGTGCATATTGCACATTCATATTGCAATGTACAGCCTTAACTATGGATCTTGCGTCCATGAAATGGGGTATCAGCCTATTCAATGACACCCCCAGAACACAACTGTGAAGAGTGTACACATATATTTGCATTCTAGCTCATATTGCAGGACTTTGACTGTGAGTAATCACCTCCCCAGTCAGTCTATTGTGCGTATTGGACATTTATATTGCAACGTACAGTATACCTATGGATCTTAGGTCCATGAATTTGGTTATGAGCTTACTCAGTGATGCCCACAGAACACAACTGGAGTGTACACAGATATTAGTGTGGTAGCTCTTACTGTAGGACTTTGACTGTTGGAAATCACCTCACTATTCAGCCTTTTGGCTGGTGAGAAATTATGGCTAATTTCACAGTGGTTTCATTTCATAGTGGTCCTGTAATAAGAGCTACGACTTTAATATTTGTGTAAACTCTTCACAGTTCGCATTTCATGGACCCTAGATCCATAGGTAAGGCTGTATATTGCAACATGAATATCCAATACACACAATAGACTGACTGGTGAGGTGATTTCCAACAGTCAAAGTTCTGAAATATGAGCTACAATGCTCATATTTGTGTAAACTCTTAAAAGTTGTATTCTGTTGGTGTCACTAAGTAGGCTGATATGCCATTTCATGGACCCAGGATCCATAGGTAAAGCTGTACATTGCAATATGAATGTTCAATATGCACATTAGGCTGAATAGTGGGTGATTTCCCATACAGTTCTTTGCAAAAGTATTCATCCCCCTTGGCATTTTTCCTATTTTGTTGCATTACAACCTGTAATTTAAACATCATTTTATTTGGATTTAATGTAATGGACATATGCAAAATAGTTTAAATTGGTGAAGTGAAATGGAAAAAAATACTTGTTAAAAAAAATTKTACAAAATTAAAAACGGAAAGGTGGTGCATGTATATGTATTCACCCCCTTTGCTATGAAGACCCTAAACAAGATCTGGTGCAACCAATTACATTCAGAAGTCAAATAATTAGTTAAATAAAGACCACCTGTGTGCAATCTAAGTGTCACATGATCTGTCACATGATCTCAGTATATATACACCTGTTCTGAAAGGCCCCAGAGTCTGCAACACCACTAAGCAAAGGGCACCACCAAGAAAGCGACACCATGAAGACAAGGAGCTCTCCAAACAGGTCAGGGACAAAGTTGTGGAGAAGTACAGATCAGGGTTCGGTTATAAAAAATATCTGAAACTTTGAACATCCCATGGAGCACCATTAAATCCATTATTAACAAATTGAAAGAATATGGCACCACAAAAAAACTGCCAAAAGAGGGCCACCCACCAAAACTCACAGACCAGGCAAGGAGGGCATTAATCAAAGAGGCAACAAAGAGACCAAAGATCACCCTGAAGGAGCTGCAAAGCTCCACAGCGGAGATTGGAGTATCTATCCATAGGATCACTTTAAGCCGTACACTCCACAGAGCTAGGCTTTACAGAAGAGTGGCCAGAAAAAAAAGCCATTGCTTAAAGAAAAAAATAAGCAAACACATTTGGTGTTCACCAAAAGGCATATGGGAAACTCCCCAAACATATGGAAGAAGGTACTCTGGTCAGATGAGACTAAAATTGAGCTTTATGGCCATCAAGGAAAATGCTATTTCTGGCACAAACCCAACACCTCTCATCACCCCAAGAACACCATCCCCACAGTGAAGTATGTTGGTGGCAGCATCATGCTGTTGGGATGTTTTTCATCGGCAGGGACTGGGAAACTGGTCAGAATTGAAGGAATGATGGATGGCACTAAATACAGGGAAATTCTTGAGGGAAAGTCTTCCAGAGATTTGAGACTGGGATGGAGGTTCACCTTCCAGCAGGACAATGACCCTAAGCATACTGCTAAAGCAACACTCAAGTGGTTTAAGGGGAAACATTTAAATGTCTTGGAATGGCCTAGTCAAAGCCCAGACCTCAATCCAATTGAGAATCTGTGGTATGACTTAAAGATTGCTGACCACCAGCGGAACCCATCCAACTTGAAGGACCTGGAGCAGTTTTACATAATTTAGCAGACACTCTTATCCAGAGCAATTTACAATAGTGAGTGTATACATTTTTATACTGGTCCCCCGTGGGAATTGAATCCACAACAACTTTGTAAGCGCCATGCTCTACCAACTGAGCCACATGGGACAAGCAACTATCTTTAAAATTGGAAACCTTACCAGGCTCTTTACTATCACATTAACTTACACAAGTATCTTTAGAGATGCAATGCTGACAGTGTAAAAGGTTAACCCTAAATAACGAATACAACAGCACATTCCCTCTCACGGGTGGCCAAAAATAACAAACTGAAAGCCACGCCCCCAATAAGCAGTGCCACTAACTCTTCTAATAGGCAGCCACCACTATATTTCCCCCTGCACTATGCAATGCGCAATTCAGCAATGTGTTGATGCAATTTAGAAGCCTTCGTTCAATAAAAAAATCACACGTATCCGTCAAATTTGATTTCAGACAAATTGAGTAGAATAGGTTGAATGAACCAAAGTGTTATTTTTGATCATACCAATCAGTAAAAGCATTTCAGATGAACAACAGTGCCGTCCCACTATTTATAGTGTACTAAGTCTAATGATATACAGTGGGGAGCAACAGCCCCGAAACCTGAAGGATCTGGAGAAGGTCTGTATGGAGGAGTGGGCCAAAATCCCTGCTGCAGTGTGTGCAAACCTGGTCAAGAACTACAGGAAACGTATGATCTCTGTAATTGCAAACAAAGGTTTCTGTACCAAATATTAAGTTCTGCTTTTCTGATGTATCAAATACTTATGTCATGCAATAAAATGCAAATTAATTACTTAAAAATCATACAATGTGATTTTCTGGATTTTTGTTTTAGATTCCGTCTCTCACAGTTGAAGTGTGCCTATGATAAAAAATTACAGACCTCTACATGCTTTGTAAGTAGGAAAACCTGCAAAATCGGCAGTGTATCAAATACTTGTTCTCCCCACTGTAATTGTGAATCCATTACTGTGCCTGTAAGATAAACATACTAGTTTCCTCACTTTGGATGTATGGATTTAAATACTTTTACTAGCAAAATATACTCCTGCTAGTGGATATCTATGAACTGGTAGTTTTGAACATTTTGGCCAACCGTTATGTTAAAATGATCATCTTTCAACCATCTGTCACAAGTCAAACAGAGCAGGTTTAGTGAAATATAGATTCAGTATTGTATTCCACAAACACAAGTTGCACTTTTTTCAACATTGATCTGTAGCATTATATCAGCAGTGTTGTTTTTGCACTATAAATGATTTGTTCTTTCTACTGCCACTTTAATGCATAGTCTCTCTTGTAAAATATATTTTACAATCTCAATGTCCTTCTCCTCTGTAAATAAAGTACAGACGAGAATAAGAACGATAACATAATGCTGTGTTTGGAAGTCAAGTCAGTTCACAGTCTCCGGTTAATCCTCTGCCAGAGTGATTAGAAGGCAACTGGTTTTAGGAATGCAGTACAGCAACCTCAAATGTATCCAGCCACCTTCTCAGAATACCATTCTCAACTTTGGCAAGAGAAGTAAAGGCAGATGAGAATGTTCCATATTATATCAACTCAAAGTAATGATACTTACAGACAGATGTACTTTCGTACCTGTAAATGACTTTACGTATATATTCAAGTAAATAAATAAAAAAATATCAATATACTCAGCTTTGCTTTCAGAATCTTTTGTTGTGTTGACAAGGAACAAGGAAGTGGATGGATTCATGTCAGACATGACCATTTATGTTGGTTTTGCATTTTTCACCAAAGTGATTGACATTTACCCTGAAGTACCCCATCATACCAGATCAACTACTTCTGTTCTGACCATCCAACCCCCACCCTCAAAATAYCCTATCTGGATAATGTGCATTTTCTTATGCATTACAGTAAAACGTTATTAAATGTGTTATGTTTATATTTTGTATTTGGACATTTCTTTTAGGCTGTGCTAAATACTTTTACTGGCCCTTTTCAATATTTTTGACTGTCTTGTACTAAGAGCTGAACGCTAACTTGAGATTCACACTGCCATGTATAAACCTAATCTAACTTTCACTGAAACTGTATATCATCTGCATATTAAATGATCTTATATGGACAGGAACCCTGGCTGTTCATATTTAAGTTGCTCATCACAGAAATAGCACCCTGCCTGTACACAATCCACCTGACTTACCCCTGAAACGGAATTCATTAATGGCCTATTGTATCTGTAGTGAGGTTGAGAACAAATGACTCATGTGCAGTACCTGCTCATCAATTCTGATTATACAGAAATGTTTGTCCTTTATAGAGAGCAATAGTTATGGCGTCTTTTTATAGGCACTAACTCGCACTGACTCCGCCATGGCTCGTTGGCCAAAGCCTATGGGGATAAGAATTGGGTTTTTGGATAAATGCCGGAAATACGGTTTGTGGTAAACACAGGCTTAGGAGATCTTATATGTTCCTCTGTGGAAAGCTGAGACTCTCACGAACACGATGGTGTTCTTTGTTTTGCCCTAGGACGCCCACAAGCCCCACAAAACTCATCTGAAGGTCCAACGGTAACAGTTAAAATAATGAATGTAGTATATATGGAGATAGTTTAGTGCCTAAAAAAAGGAGATAAATACATATACAAATATATACATATTTTTTAAATAGTCCTGAACTTTCTTATATCTCTCAGATATAGGACAGTCACTTCAGAATAAACTTCCTTTATATTTGTTTTTGGGACTATCTGTTTTTCCATGTAGTGAATCTGTTATTCAAGACTTTTCTAATGTCTAATAGCAGTAAGGCCAAATTCAATGTTTCATCCAATCATTTTGGGGTATTTCTTTACATCTTAAGGGGTCTTAATATTCAAAATCAAATATCCAAATTCTCCTTGGTATTGTTAGCTTAGACAGGGCTTTGACTCCAGAGGGTTAATCTGTCAGCACAGGGAGCTTGTTGGCTGAGGCTCATCAGGGATTTACTGTATCAGGGGCAGGTTTCTGAGAAATGGCCTGAGCATCCTTTTCCCAGTGATAACAGCTGGTGAGAGGAGCAGCTATTGCACGCTGTCAATGCTCGACCGCCCTATCTCAACTCTGCCATGTAATCCTAAACGATCCAGAAAGCAGGGAGTTTAAGACCGAAAGCTATATTTAGACAGGCTCAGACAGTGGTGTAAAGGCAAAGTCTCCTCCAGACCAGATATAACTGAGGACGAAGCCATGCAAGACCATTGAGACCTGGGTAAGGATGTTTTGTTTTAACTGTATGAGAAGTTATCTCTCTTCTTTCACTTTAAGTGTCTATCATTGTTTTTCACGCTGGTGTTGTAAGTGTTGAGTGGATTTCTTTCTGTCAACCTCATTATCCCTATAGTTCTCTTTTCCTCTGGATTTCTGTGTGTTTATCTGTATCTCTGTGTCCACTTCAATCTCTCAAGCATCTCTATTCCCCCAGGCACTTCCTCCCTGTCAGCTCCTCCTCCCATCTACCCTCTCTCCACTCCTGTCACTCTGGACTTGGTAATATGGTTCTACCTCTAACCCAGGATGACTTGCAAAAACTATCATATGAAAGTAGGTCAACACTGAACAGAGCTCCAACTTCCTGCACATATAATGCTGCAGCTAAACATATAACAGGGTTCCATGTCCAAAACTAAAAGCAGCCTCTCCTGAGTACTACTTCCTGCTTATTATTTATGAATTCCTTGTATTTGTTCCCAGCAAAACCAGAAGTAATACCACTAAAAGTGGTCAAATGAGGCAAGCCTGCTTTCAACAGAAGAGTATTCTGATATTGGGAATGCTAMCTGGCTCTTTAATACAACTACACTCATCTCAAAACACAGACCCTGAGTTTGGCCTATCTTCTGCTGCTTTTTCTGTCCTTGTAGTTTGCCTTGTCTGACTATAGTCTGGGTCCCTCACTATGCATCCCAGGCTTCAGATTCAGTGGACACATACACTTGAACAGAACCCTCCTGGCTCCAGACACAGAACATGAAGAGTTGAAGTGGGGCCTGGTCTTTATTGTGTCAATCCCTAACAGTTGGTACTGTGCCCCATTTCTACTCCATGTACTGTATGCATTATGGATACTTGGTTGTTTATCTGATATCACGACTCAGGATATGACCCAGATGCAAATACAGGAGCCGGATAGTTCGGTTCTTAGAAAATGTATTATTACAAAAGGGCAGGCAAAGGATAGGTCGAGGGCAGACAGAGGTTCGTAATCCAAGGCAGAGTCAATCAGGGACAGAACGGCATGCAGGCTCAGGGTCAGGACAGGCAGAAAGGTCGGAACCGGGAAGACTAGAAAACAAGAACTAGATAACTGGAGAAACAGGAAACACGCTGACAAAACAAGAAAAACTGGCAAAAGACAAACAGAAAAAGCAGGTATAAATACACAGGGGATAATGGGGAAGAATAGGAGACACCTGGTGGGGGGTGGAGACAAGCGCAAGACAGGTGAAACAGATCAGGGTGTGACATTACACCCCCCCATACCCTCTGCCCGGGACCATGTATACGGAACCTTTGGTGAGGTGAGTGCAGAGAGGGGGGAAGCAGGGTGCTGTAGCCCCGGATGAAGCAGCGGTAGAAATGAGCAAACCCCAGGAAGCGTTGAAGCTCCACTCTGGAGGTGGGTTGGGGCCACTCCACCACCGTTTTCAGCTTCTTAGGATCCATCTGAATGTTCCCTGCAGCGATGACATACCCCTGAAAAGAGTTAGTGGAGCGATGGAATTCACATTTTTCCGCTTTAACAAACTGGTTCTCCAGGAGGACGTCATTGACCAGGGCCTGGAACACTGCAGGAACATTGGTCAGTCCGAATAGCATAACCAGGTACTCATAGTGCCCGCTAGCCGTGTTAAAGGCTGTCTTCCACTGGTCTCTTCACGTATCCGAACCAGATGGTAGGCGTTCCGAAGGTCTAACTTCGAGAAAATGGTCACCCCCTGGAGAGGCTTGAAAGCCGAGGAGAGGAGTGGTAGAGGGTAATGTTTTTTTACCGGGATGACATTAAGGCCCCGGTAGTCGATACATGGGCACATTGTTTTGTCCTTCTTCTCCACAAAGAAGAACCCTGCGCCGGTGTCACGGCCGTCTTTGAAGGAAGACCAAAGTGCAGCGTGGTGAGCATACATATTCATTTTATTTTAGAAAGATTACGCCAACAAAACAACAAACGAAAAAAACAACTGTGAAGCTTACAGGGCTAAGTGCCACTAACAAAAGTCAACTACCCACACTGAAAGGGGGGAAAAAGGTCTACCTAAGTATGATTCCCAATCAGAGACAACGATAGACAGCTGTCCCTGATTGAGAACCATACTCGGCCAAAACATAGAAATAAAGAAACATAGAAAACAAAGCATAGAATGCACACCCCAAATCACACCCTGACCAAACCAAAATAGAGACATAAAAGGCTCTCTAAGGTCAGGGCGTGACAGCCGGCCGGGAAGGCGGAAGGACAAATAATCCCTGCAGCCAGAAAGTCCTCAATATACACTTCCATGGTCTTGGTCCTCGGACCAGACAGAGAATAAAGCAGCCCCTGAGGCAGTGTAGTGCCAATGGTGCAGTCGTAGGGTCGATGCGGAGGAAGTGATGCGGTGCGGGCCTTGTTGAAAACCTCCTAGAGGTCCTGGTACTCCGTGAGAACGGATGAGAGGTCTGAGGCTTTTCCCAAGCCTGCAGGAGAACGCCCAGGGGCAGMCTACGCCGCCTTGAGGCAATGTGCCTGACAGAACAGGCTCCAACCCAGGATAGAACCTGTAGCCTAGTCGATCAGAGGGTCGTCCATTAAGTTCTCATCGGCCCCAGAATCTCCCCAGAGAGATTTAGACCATCACCCCACAGCAGGATAGCATGGAGAGGAGTGTGAGTAATGGGAGATCTGGATGTAATATGGGGAAAAATGCACCAAATTAATATATATATATTTATTTATTTATTTTTTTACTGGGTGTCTGGAAGGTTACCGTTGTGGCTTGCGGTCTAGTAGATAGTCAACGGAATTGTTCCAACAATGCATGAAAGACATGGTCATGGTGTTCTGCCAAGGTATGGAGTCCCTACACAAGGTTATGCAGTAACTCCTCGTGTCTTCCAATAGTGGCTCCTTGGAGGGAGCAAGTGTCCGAGTCTGCTGGGTCAGTCATGGCCAGATTGTACTATCACGACTCAGGATATGATCCAGATGCAGACACAGGAGGCAGATAGTTCGGTTTTTAGAATATTTATTATTACAAAGGAACAGGCAAAGGGCAGGTTGAGGGCAGYTAGAGGTTCGTAATCCAAGGCAGAGTCAATCCAGGACAGAACGGCAGGTAGGCTCAGGACAGGCAGAAAGGTCGGAACCGGGAAGACTAGAAAACTGGAGAAACGGGAAACACTCTGGTAAGACCTGACCAAACAAGACAAACTGGCAACAGACAAACAGAAAACGCAGGTATAAATACACAGGCGATAATGGGGACAAATGGGAGACACCTGGTGGCGGGTGGAGACAAACACAAGACAGGTGAAACAGATCAGAGTGTGACAGCAGAGGCTCATAGTAACAGCTAGGTGTTAATCTAGCTTTAGCTAATGCTCTTTTACATGGATCTGTCCTCTCCACAGTAATTTTCTCTCAATTTCCCTTAATCTCATTTCATATTTGAAAAAAATGTCCCATATTAAATCTCAGAATTTAGGGTAATTAATAATAAATATGTGTTTCTTCAAAGGGATGTTCAACATGACACTTCAGTCATGAATATTTCTGCTGCTCTCATGAAAGTTTAAGTGTCATTTCTCCAAGCATTTGGTTTGGATTGAGGTTAGCAATGTTATGCTTCACTGGAACTCTGCTGCAATGTTACCACACAGAGGGATTGTGTGTTGTTGTATGCCTGCATATACAGTGCTTTCAGAAAGTATTCATACCCCTTGACTTATTCCACATTGTGTTCTGTTATATAAAAAAAGATTGTTCCCACCCATCTACACATAATACCCCCATAATGACAAAGTGAAAACATGTTATAGAATTCTTTGCAAATGTACTGAAAATGAAATACAGAAATAACACTCCACTTAGTCAATACTTTGTAGAAGCACCTCTGGCAACAATTGTTGTTGATCATTGCTAGACAACCATTTTCTCCAGTAGATTTAAGTCAAAACTGTAACTCGGCCACTCAGGACCATTCACTGTCTTCTTGGTAAGCCACTCTAGTGGGGATTTGGCCTTGTGTTGTAGGTTATTGTCCTGCTGAAAGGTGTCTGGTGGAAAGCAGACTGAACTAGGTTTTCCTCTAGGATTTTGCTTGTGCTTAGCTCCACTCCTGGTGCGGTCTGCACAACGCATCCCCGCAGCAAACTACCTGCCCTCCAGGACACCTAAGGCACCCGATGTCACAGGAAGGCCAAAAAGATCATCAAGGACAACAACCACCTGTGCCACTGCCTGTTCACCCCACTACCATCCAGAAGGTGAGGTCATTTCAGCTGCATCAAAGCTGGGACCGAGAGACTGAAAAAATGCTTCTATCTCAAGGCCATCAGACTGTTAAACAGCCATCACTAACACAGATAGGCTGCTGCCTACATAGTGTACAGACTTGAAATCCTTGGCCACTCTAACAAATGGATCACTAGTCACTTTATTATTGTCACTATAATAATAAAGTTTACATATCTTGCATTACTCATCCCATATGTTTACACTGTATTCGTATAGTTTAAATTTATACCATCTTTGCATCTTGCCTATGCCGCTCGGTCATTGCTCATCCATATATTTATATGTATATTTTCTTATTCCATCCCTGTACTTAGATGTGTGTATTATGTTGTTGTTGTGGAATTATTAGATTACTTGTTAGATATTGCTGCACTGTCGGAACTAGAAGTACAAGCATTTCGCTAACATCTGCCAACCATGTGTATGTGACCAATAACATTTTATTTTATTTCCATTTCTTTTTTATCTTGAAAAACTCCCCAGTCCTTAACTATTACAAGCATACCCATAACAGGATGCAGCCACCACTATGCTTGAAAATATGGAGAGTAGTACTCAGTAATGTGTTGTATTGGATTTGCCCCAAACATAACACTTTGTATTCAGGACAAAAAGTGAATTGCTTTGCCACATTTTTTGCAGTATAACTTTAGTGCCTTGTTGCAAACAGGATGCATGTTTTGTAATATTTTTATTCTGTAAATGCCTTCTTTTCACTTTGTCATTTAGGTTAGTCTTTTGGAGTAACTACAATGTTGTGGATCCATCCTCAGTTTTCTCCTATCACAGCCATTAAATTATGTAACTGTTTTAAAGTCACCATTGACCTCAAGGTGAAATCCCTGAGCAGTTTCCTTCCACTCCAGCAAATGAGTTAGGAAGGACGCCTGTATCTTTGTAGTGACTGGGTGTATTGATACACTATCCAATGTGTAATTAGTATGATTAATATAATATGATACACCATGATCAAAGGAATATTCAATGTCTGTGGTATTTTTAACCCATCTACCAATAGGTGCCCTTTGCGAGGCATTGGAAAACCTCCCTGGTCTTCGTGGTTGAATCGGTGTTAGAAATTCCCTGGTTGACTGAGGGACCTCACAGATAATTGTTAATTCATCCGTAAATATTTTGAAAAACATAATTCCATTTTGAGATAATGGGGTATTTTGTGTCGGCAAGAAGTGGAACGAAATGTGGAAAAAGTCGAGGGGTGTGGATATTTTCTGAAGGCACTATACAGATGACACACACTGGATCAGTGGCTCTATATTTAACAGGACAGAAACGGAGAGACATATTTTAGTACTTGTACATGCATCTCAGACAAGGCATGGCACACACACACAGGCACAGGCACACACACCCACACACACACACTACCTTTCTGACTGAGATCTAAGAGGAAACTGACACACCAGGAGTAAAAAGCTACTCTAACTTGCTGGATGACGCAACCATCCATCCTTGACTTTATCCACCAATTAATTGTACACGGTTCTGCTTCAAACAGGCTTCCCTGTGTCTTTATCATTAGAGTCCTCCTGTGTTGGGTCTGTATGGTAACTTGATAATCAGCTGTAAATTGGTGCGTTTGTGTGTGTGTTCCTGTTGAATGGCTCCACAGCTTTAACCGATAGCCCTGGTCCAGGGAAAGGGAGCAGGGGGAGCAGAGGAACCCCTGTACACAATGTCTTTGGCTCTACTTTCACATTAAATATTGGCCTACAAACACAATAGGTAAAACAATGTACTGGTGATTATTTTTTCCTTTTGTTGTGTGTGAGAGAGAGAGAGAGAGAGAGAGAGAGAGAGAGAGAGAGAGGAGAGAGAGAGAGAGAGAGAGAGAGACGAGAGAGAGAGAGAGAGAGAGAGAGAGAGAGAGAGAGAGAGAGAGAGAGAGAGAGAGAGAGAGAGAGAGAGAAGAGAGTGGTCCCTCTTCTGATTAATATCCAAAAAGAGCAACCAAATGCTAGAATCATTTACAAACAAGTCACCCCCACTCCTACCATTACAAAGCCCTTAAATGCCAAGAGTTGACCATAGAAAAGAGTCCCCTCAGCCAGCTGGTTCTGAGGCTCAGTTCACTAACCCCTACCAACCCAACAAAGCCTCAGGGGAACACTCAGAAAATCTGTCCCAACCAAAAAATATATCACCTATTGGAAAGACACCACAGAAAATCTAAGTAAAACATCTTAGTTCTTTTCCCCCCCAAAAATGTAACATTTGAAACCAAAACAGAAATGAGAAAATCCAATTCTACAGTATTGGGAGAAACCCCCATTTGTGCCATATTAGCTTTATAAAATATGTAGCTTCCTGCCACACCCGTAGGGCCAGCCAGTTGAATGACCAACCAGAGATTAAACATTGCTACCTGTGTATTTTTTATGTATTACTGTGTACTGTTAATTGTTACTACTCATTGAGTATTATTATTTTTCCTGTTATTATCTACAGAATCTGTGCCATCATTAGGCCGTCATTGTAAATAAGAGAAAGAGAGAGTGCTCTGGCACACACACCTGGGATTGTTATGCTGTGCAGTCATGGACAACGTTTTCACTGAACCCATTGGATGTGGCAGTGGATCGACCAATCGAGACCTATCATAAGGAGTGTGCTTAGAACAGTATACGTTCTGAAAGCCAACTCAACTCAGCTTTCCATTGTCTGAATGCCAGGTCTAAGGTCTAAGGGATTCAATCTGATCACGGGTTATAGGCACTGTGGCTTTTAAAGGTAATGTTCCCGTGTTCACAGAGATCCTATTCACGGTAAATGCTCATATGTAGGTCAATCGGAAATTGCTTTTAAAGCTGGAATACTTAACGGTGAAACTGCCACGTCTGCTTGGGATATTACAGCACAAAGAAGCTACTGCAAACAACAACAACTGTCTCCCCCCCCCCCCCCTCAGACACCATTGCACGTGTGATAGAACAGCAAGAATATGTACTGCAATTTTCTTTCTCGCTCTCCCCTCCAATTAGGCAACAGAACAAAACATAACAAAGGTGCTGGGGCGAACAGTGGCGATGTTTGCCCTAATGCTGATTTCATCTTTAAAAGCAGCAATGTTCAAAACCCGCAATCAGATTGAATCCGGGCCTACATTTTTATCTTCAGGATCTTCAGGATCTTTGTTTGGGTTCCCAATGTAAACACCCAGTTTGCAAGTATTATCTATGTGAATACTAGGTAATGACTAGCTAAATCAGACCTGTTAGTAAATGGCTGACCTACTCTCCCACTGCTGTCCTTGTGTTTTCAATGTTTGTGTTTAACAGAGAAAGGGAGAGACAGAGAAGAGAGATAAAGAGAGAGAGAATGTTGTGTGTGCGTGTGCATGTGTGCATGTGTGCATGTTTGTGTGTTTATGAAGCGTCATTCAGGAAAGATAAGTCACAGTCAGCTCGAGGAAAGCAGATGCATGCAAAGTTTGGTCTGTGAAGGAGAGCTATGGGAGCACAATGTTGAGGTTGAGAGGTATTTTACTGTGTGTGTGTGTGTGTGTGTGTGTGTGTGTGTGTGTGTGTGTGTGTGTGTGGTGTGTGTGTGTGTGTGTGTGTGTGTGTGTGTGTGTGTGTGTGTGTGTGTGTGTGTGTGTGTGTGTGTGTGTTGTGTGGGGTGTTGGTGTGTGTGGGTTTTTGTGTGTGTGTGTGTGTGTGTGTGTGTGTGTGTGTGTGTGTGTGTGTCTGCGTGCCTGTGTGTGTTGTGGGGATGATGTGTGAGAGAGCGAGACACATAATGGTCCATCACACTGGCCTTTCTCGAAATACAGGCCGCAAACCACAGCTATTCAGTTCATCAGAGACACACACACACACACACACACACACACACACACACAGTGAATTTATTAAAATGAGAAATGATGTTACATTATATGTCTATGCTGCATCAGTGCGTGAAAGGAATCTCAATTTCCTGCAAACTTGGCTGATGTTTGTATGTGGGGGTTTGGCATACCTCAAACCTAGCCTTCAGTTTCTCTCTCCTCTCAACATCCAATGACACAGGCAGAGCAATTTCAAATAAAATGTTATTTTATTTGTCACATCCACCAAATACAACAGGTGTAGACCTTAGCCCTTAACCAACAGTGCAGTTCAAGAAATAAAGTTAAGAAAATATTTACTAAATAAAATAAAATAAAATAAAAAATAAAATAAAAAGTAATACAATAAAATAACAATAACGAGGCTTTATACAGGGGGTACCTGTACCGAGTTCATGTGCTGGGGTACATGTTAGTCGAAGTAATTTGTACATGTAGGTAGGTGTAAAGTGACTATGCATAGATAACAAACAGTGAGAAGCAGCAGTGTAAAAACAAAGGGGGGTTCCAATGTAAATAGCCCGGGGGGGCGATTTGATTAATTGTTCAGCAGTCTCATGGCTTGGGGGTAAAAGCTGTTAAGGAACCTTTTGGACCTAGACTTGGCGCTCCGGTACCGCTTGCCGTGCGGTAGCAAAGAGAACAGTCTATGAATTGGGTGACTGGAATAACATTCAGACGTCCAGGAAATGTAATACTGTTTCCCTTTATCCATACTGAAAAAAGTGTTTTAAATAATTGTATAAAAGCAATATATTTTATATTTCAGATTCTTCAAAGTAGCCACCACCCTTTGCCTTGTATCAATACTACCCAAATATGCCTAATTGGTTTATTAATAAATAAGTTCATAACTGTGCACTCTCCTCAAACAATAGCAAGGTATTCTTTCACTGCAATAGCTACTGTAAATTGGACAGTGCAGTTATATTAACAAGAATTTAAGCTTTCTGCCAATATCAGATATGTCTATGTCCTGGGAAATGTTCTTGTTACTTACAACCTCATGCTAATTGCATTAGCCTACGTTAGCTCAACCGTCCCACTGATCCTGTAGTGTTTTAATTGAAATGCATTCCAGTTGACAACCTGGAATGCATGGTTGAGAGAATGCCAAGAGTGTGCAAAGCTGTCATCAAGGCAAAGGGTGGCTACTTTGAAGTATCTGAAATATAAAATATATTTTGATTTGTTTAACACTGTTTTGGTTACTACATGATTCCATATGTGTTATTTCATAGTTTTGATGTCTTCACTATTATTCTACAATGTAGAAAATAGTACAAATAAACAAAAACCATTGAATGAGTAGGTGTATCCAAACTTTTCACTGGTACTGTACCTACAAACACAGACACTGCCCCCAGGCACCACTTTGCCTTATCCCGGTCCAGCATAGCCACTGAACAACTAGTGACAGTCAACCCTTATTTGGAATGGAAAATTAAATTATAACCTCCCATTGTTACAGCTGGTGGAAGGAAATCACATGTGAAAAAAAGCACAATGTCCGAACTTGATATGCTCCCCAGGCCCCACAGTGATTTACTTGTGAGACACTATTATTTTGAGACTGATACAATACCCGTCTGTGCACACTTAGTATATTCAAAGGCAGAATGTTGTTGTTGTGTCTTTAAATGAAAAACTACAGATGGTCGCTATGTGAAACGTCTTATGTTGTATTTACATCCTGTGAGAATATATGCAGAGTTTATTTCCAAAATGCTATATCCACAAATGTTTCATCAGAAATGAATGTGTGTGTAAAATATTACTGTCCTTAGACTTTTTTATTAACAGATTTCAGATGTGCATTAGAACTGATTTTGTTGCAAAATGCTACATATCCATTGTTCAGCTGGAATGGAATGTTCGTATCCTGTATATTTAACATAAATTCAACACATCAAGAATCTAGTCTCATGCTATAGTGTGTGGTTAGTTAAGCCTCATCCCAAATGGCACCCTATTCCCTGTAGTGCACTACTTTTGACCAGAGCCCAGATCTCACATTATTGTATTGCTACATTTTTCTTTATATATTGATGTTGTCCAGTTCCTTATTAATGTAATTATTTATAACATTTAACTGTGTAAAAGCATCTAGTGCTACTTTTTTCTCTGAGAGTGAAGCGGATATACTGTATCTCTTTAGGCAAAAAAATGTGATTAGTTGTCTCTCATTTACTCAAGTGTTTCCTATATTTTGGCAGTTTTCTGTACATGGCAACGGACGTGATGACGGAAAGAATTATGCCATTTTCCTGATTTCCCAGACTTCCCTGAAAAAAAGTATATTATCCCTGACTCACCTGTGACCTCAACATGTTGCCATAGGGACACACCCCCCTGTGCTGGACTAGAGCTCCATGCAGCACAAGATCGATCTGTCTGCCTGTCTGCCTGTCTGCCTGTCTGCCTGCCTGTCTGTCTGTCTGTCTGTCTGTCTGTCTGTCTGTCTGTCTGTCTGTCTGTCTGTCTGTCTGTCTGTCTGTCTGTCTGTCTGTCTGTCTGTCTCTCTCTCGCGCTACCTCGCTCTCTCTCATGTTTATATTTGTCTTTGTGCTTGCATGTGTCGTGTGTGAATGCTTGTATTTATTTGTGTGTGTGTGGTTGTGTACATGCGTGTGCATGCTTGTAAGAGCGTGTGAGATCTCAGTGTCTGTTTAAGATCAGTTAACCTAGGAATCTAGTTTCACAACATTTCCAAACTAACCGATTAGTGCTTCTTTAAAAGTGCTGGAAAAATCAGCAAAGTATTTAGGGATTATACTCATTCCTATACATTTTCTCTCTAAACACAAATGGCCTGATTCAGACTTAAATGCTGACCACACTGCTCTCGTCAAATGTGCGCGTTCACGAGCGTTGCAAAATAAATGTACACATACAGCAAGCGAATGCATAGCCGGGCGCTAAAATAGAACTTGGTTGCTGCAAGTCTTGTCTCTCAAATCTCCTCATTGGTTTTTAGGAGCATATACCCACATGGGTGATTGAAAGATGAACTGAGTACCACAGTCTGCCACACTGCAGGAGTCTTGACGTAGCTGGAGCAGCTTACGAGCAGCCTCTCTCCCGGACAACGAAGAATCAAACACCTTCCATTCTTCTGCCACGAACTCCTCCAGACTGAGGCAGACGACGGACTGTTGCTCCCACACCGCCGTGGCCCAGGTGAGTGCCCTCCCAGACATCAGCGTTATGAGATACGCTATCTTTGAGCGGTCAGAGGGGAACGAAGAAGACTGCAGCTCGAAGATGAGGGAGCACTGGGAGAGAAAGGCCCGGCAGTTTCCAGGATCTCCAGAGTAGCGCTCCGGAGGAGGTAAGCGGGACACTGCCAGGGTATAGAGCCCCTCCATAAGGCAATGCAGTAACTCCTTGTGTCTTCCAATGGTGGCACCTTGCTGGGAGAGAGCATTGTGGAGCTGGTCTGAGTCTGCCGGGTCAGTCATGGCCAGTTCATACTATCACGACTCAGGATTTGATCCAGATGCAGACACAGGAGGCGGATAGTACAGTTCTTAGATGATTTATTGTAAACACAGGGGCAAGCAAAGGGCAGGTTGAGGACAGGCAGGGGATCGTGATCAGGTCAGAGTCAGGCAGGTACAGGACAGCAGGCAGGCTCGGGGTCAGGGCAGGCAGACTTTGTAATTAGGTCAGAGTCATGCAGGTACAGGACGGCAGGCAGGCTCAGGGTCAGGGCAAGCAGAAGGGGGGTGGAGACAAGCACAAAGACAGGTGAAACAGATCAGAGTGTGACAATGTTCCTAGCTCCAACAGTGCAGGAATACCTAACAATACAAAACCATACATTCAAATCCCCAAAAAATGTAAAGAAAGGAATTAAGAAATATAAAAATAATAGAACGATCAATGTCAGAGTCCAGAATATAAATACAGTACCGGTCAAAAGTTTTAGATCACCTACCCATTCAAAGGTTTTTCTTTATTTTTACTATTTTCTACATTGTAGAATAATAGTGAAGACATCACAACTATGAAATAACACATATGGAATCATGTAGTAACCAAAAAAGTGGTAAACAATAAAAATATATTTTATATTTGAGATTCTTCATATAGCCACCCTTTGCCTTGATGACAGCTTTGCACACTCTTGACATTCTCTCAACCAGCTTCACCTGGAATGCTTTTCCAACAGTCTTCAAGAAGTTCCCACATACTGTATGCTCAGCACTTGTTGGCTGCTTTTTCTTTACTCTGCGGTCCGAACTCATCCCAAACCATCTCAGTTTGGTTGAGGTCGGGGGATTGTGGGGGCCAGGTCATCTGATGGAGCACTCCATCACTCTCCTTCTTGGTAAAATAGCCCTTACACAGCCTGCTGTAGTAGCCATGCTGGTTAAGTGTGCCTTGAATTCTAAATAAATCATAGACAGTGTCACAAGCAAAGCATCCCCACACCATCACACCTCCTCCTCCATGCTTTACGGTGGGAAATACACAAGCAGAGATCATCCGTTTTCCCACACCGCGTCTCACAAAGACACTGCGGTTGGAACCAAAAATCTCTAATTTGGCCTCCAGACCAAAGGACAAATTTCCACCATTCTAATGTCCATTGCTCATGATTTTTGGCCCAAGCTAGTCTCTTCTTATTATTGGTGTCCTTTAGTAGTGGTTTCTTTGCAGCAATTCGACCATAAAGGTCTGATTCACAGTCTCTTCTGAACAGTTGAGATGTGTCTGTTATTTGAACTCTATGAAGTATATATTTGGGCTGCAATTTCTGAGGCTGGAAACTCTAATGAACTTATCCTCCGCAGCAGAGGTAACTCTGGGTCTTCCTTTCCTGTGGCGGTCCTCATGAGAGCCAGTTTCATCATAGCGCTTGATGGTTTTTGCGACTGCGCTTGAAGAAACTTTCAAAGTTCTTGAAATTGACTGACCTTCATGTCGTAAAGTAATGATGGACTGTCGTTTCTCTTTGCTTATTTAAGCTGTTCTTTCCATAATATGGACTTGGTCTTTTACCAAATAGGGCTTTCTTCTGTAAACCACCCCTACCTTGTCACAACATAACTGATTGGCTCAAACGCATTAAGAAGGAAAGCAAAACCACAAATTGTCACGACTTCCGCCGAAGTCGGGGCCTCTCGGGCGGTGTTCGGCGGTCGACATCACCAACCTTCTAGCCATCACTGATCCATTTTTAATTTTCCATTGGTTTTGTCTTGTCTTCCTTCACACCTGCTTCCGTGATCTGATCCCATCAATTACATGTTGTGTATTTAACACTCTGTTTACCCTCATGTCCTTGTCGGAGATAGTTTGATTGTATGTGATGTGGAAGTTATATGTTGGTGTGCGACGGGTTTTGTACCCACTTTTGTTATTTTGTATATTTTGGTTTTTGGAGTTTTGTCAGCACTTATTAAATGACTCCGTTGGTTCTCCTGCGCCTGACTTCCCTGCCACCAACACGCACCCGTTACACAAATTAACTTTTAACAAGGCACAACTGTTAATTGAAATACATTCCAGGTGACTACCTTATAAAGCTGGTTGACAGAATGCCAAGAGTATGCAAAGTTGTCATCAAGGCAAGGGTGGCTACTTTGAAGAATCTCACAGGTAAAATATATTTTGATTTGTTTACCACTTTTTTGGTTACTACATGATTACAGATGTGTTATTTCATAGTTTTTATGTCTTCACTATTAGTCTACAACGTAAAAAATGTAAAAACATTGAATGAATAGCTGTGTCCAAATTTTTGACTGGTACTGTATATTCTTGTACATTCTCTGACGTGATTTATGTTCTGAAATGCATGCAATAAAAATGCATTATTTGAATTTCAGCATTGTGGAATGATTGTGTGTGTGGGGGGGAGGGGGTGGGATGGTAGAGAAGGCAAAAATATGCAAACAAAATAGAAATTAAGATGACACTGAAAATACCCACGGATTACGTAAATTACCCAGCTGCTGGGTTAATCCCCCAACACACTGGGGTAACGCAGCAATATAGTCTAATTTACCCAGCAGTTGTGTCAAGCGCTCAACCCAAGGTGCTGAGTTAGAAGCTTGCTGGTTTGAATTAAACCAATAAGTAATTGTTTTCAGTATCCTAATTTAGTTTTGTTTTCTGATTATTTCAGTGCATGCATTCAATCAGCTTTGGACGAATGACTTCCACAGGGCCGCCATCTCCAAAGTTCACTCAGAAGGCAATAGTTCTGTACTGGGTTTAAATTTAGTTTTTGTTGTTTTAAGTATTAACATTTTGTTAATTATCTTTTAAACATTGGTTAATGTATTGCTAGGTTATCACTTGGCTCATGTAAATAATTCTGTAGTTGTCTCTTTAAACATCCTACGGTCAACATCCCCATAGTTGTCACGTCCTGACCTCAGTTCCTTTTTTTTGTCTCTATTTTAGTTTGGTCAGGGCGTGAGTTGGGGTGTGCATTCCATGTTTTGTTCTGTGTGTTTATATTCTATGTTGTAGGTCTAGGTTTTCTGTTTCTATGTGTTTGGCCTGGTATGGTTCTCAATCAGAGGCAGCTGTCTATCGTTGTCTCTGATTGAGAGCCATACTTAGGTTGCCTGTTTTCCCACTATGATTGGTGGGTAGTTGTTTTCTGTCTTTGTATTAGTTACCAGACAGAACTGTTTCGGTTGTTCTTTGTTTGTTTAATTTGTATTTTAGTGTTCAGTGCATTTTAATAAAATGACGAACACTTACCATGCTGCACATTGGTCCGATCCTTCCTACTCCTCCTCAGACGAAGAGGAGATCTGTTACAATAGTGTTCACATTTCTCTCATGTAAATGTTATAGCTACATAAGAAAAATGTAATAAACAATTTATTTGGGAAATATCCAGTCTTTTCTATTTTCTTCATTAGCATACTGATTATTTCAAGTTGTATTGAATTCATTTTTCATCTGTTAAAGACATTGAATACATGTTGTTTAGTATATTTGGTACATTTAGTATGTTTAGTTTTTTATCTCTGTGATATAAGTTCCTTTAAAGTTATGTGATTTGGTTTATGTAGATACATATCAATGTTGTTTAATAACACACAGTGACCAAAAACCTGCATATTCATACACAAGTTTCCCAGAATTGTTTACCAGAAGTTCACAAGTTGCTGCAAATTTTCCGCAACAGTTTTCCACAAAACTAATTTGCATGTGAAAATATGAGCTTGCTGCAAAGGTTTGGTTTAACTGTTTGCCAGGAGCCTGTTTTTTCTGGTAAGGGAAGAAAAACTTGACACTTTCTCATTGCTCACATGGAGCATTCCAAACAAAAGACAATGAAAAAATTGACAAAACTCGTAATGGTTATGAAATTTAAAAAACTTGTTTCTCACAAGTGTAGTAGGTTGTGAACTCCCCAAACAATGTTTACAGTCAGAGAATGACAATGGTAAATGACTGTAATTAATACATGCATTAACAGAAATGAATGTAACCAAATGACGAGGGATTAACGGTACATTTACTAGGCCTACTGGTGACATTTGTAATGGGGAATTGATCGAAAGTAAACAATCAAAGGGCAAACAATTCCCACAAGGAAACAAAGAACGTGCAAGAATTGGTGGGAGACAGCTGAGCGCATTCTGCAGAGCTGAGTGCATGCATTCTGGAGAGAAACGCGCCATATCTTTGCCACACACCCCTCCTTTTCTTCTTGTTGCAACATTTATATTTTACTGAAGACATATTATCTTCACACATATTTTAGATGCTTATCACAGCTGCAACTCAATCAGCTAGACCTATTGCCACACACACTCACAAATTGCGGTCTTCCCAAATAGGCATAGGCCTACACAATTGGGATTTGAAAGAATCCACAGCTATTTTTTTTAAAAAGCTAACGTGGCTAAGTCATGCGCCCTGATGAAGTATTATAAATTACTTTATTTATACAGGAGTAATTACTGTATATCATTTTGGTGAAATATCAATTTACTTTGGTGGAATCCAGAATCATTGCAGTGCACTGTGCACCCGCCAACTTTCCTTTCCAGTTCGCAAGAGGCTGAAACTAGAGATCAGAATATAATGATGAGATGCTCATGTCTCCGCCCTAATAATGGGAGTCTTCGTTCCAAAGGCGGGAAGGCAAGCGACAAGCTTAAGTCTGCATAGTATGACCATAAAAACGCATTGGGCATATTCTGGACAGATTTTGGCAAGTGTACTCTCTTGCTTCGCCTCTTCCTCTCTGCTGAAACTATGTCACCTGAGAAAGCATCCGAGTGAGCGAAACAGTGCCCCTCTGTATGTAGCCCGTGTATCTGATGCTGTCTGGACAGAAATAGTATGACATGCCATACTATTTTGGTCCAGACAGCATCAGATACTTGGTCTACACATACTGAGACAGAGGGGCGCTGTTTCACTTGCTAGGATGCTTTAACTGAGATTGATGCTTCTTTCTGTCTTGGTCAAATAAATTATCAATATTTCAATATTTTATTTTGACGGGCAAGGAGGTACGGTAGGTGGGCCAAGCCCCTAAGGCACATCCATAACCCCGGACCTGGGCGTTTCGAAATGCAAACAGCCAAGGTCATGCACTAGGACAGAGGCTGAGAGCCATTGGTATTTATCAATGGTTATCTCCTACCAGTGTGTGTATGACACTCGTAGGATTTTTTGATAATAACACTTTTTCTGTGGGTATGACCATTCTAAATTCCATTTGTAAGTACTGTTCAAACAATCCAGTAAATGTCCAGTAGGATGAGTTAAGATGGAGTGTCACCTTGTTAAAGTCCAAAATCAGAAGTCTCGTCATAGGCTCTTTTTCCATTTCTCCTGAAAACCAGGACATCCGGTTTTTGGGGACTTAGCAGAGATTGCAGTAGTTAGACAAATGGGACAATATCTCTAAGATACAACCGGTCCCATCACTTGAAGCATAGAGTAAAATGTAGCAAGCTAGCAGAAAAATTCTAAGCTAATCAGAGCAAGCTAGCTAGCTAAGCATTTAGCAACCACGTATCTACTCATGTTTAATTTAAAAAAAATAGAGCTAGCTAGGTGTCAAATATACAAGTAAGTCAGGTAACATTAGCTTTATTGAAAAGTTACGTTGCATAAGCTTTATGAACTTTAAATGGGGATGGACAGTTAAGCTGCCCCAGGGGCAGCAACATAAAATGCTAAGCTAAACAGAGCTAGTTGGCTAACAGATAGCAAACTCTTTCTAATGTTGAGTCATAATAGAGCTAGCTAGCTAGATAGGTCTCAAATATACCATTAAATCAGATCCCACTTACTTTAGCAAAATATTTAGTAGAATAAGCTATGTACACTTACAAATTGGAATGGACTATTATGCTTCCCTGGGGGCAGAAACATAAAATGCTAAGCTAAATGCAGAGAGCTACGTCATACTAATGTTGAATTATAAAATAGAAATAGCTTGCAAGTTAGATCTCAAATCTGCCAGTAGGTCAGTTAACATTAATTACTTTTTTTTACTTTAGTTTAATAAGCGATATAAACAAAAAAAACAGACTGTTTATGCAGAAATGTTAGTTAGGGTCAAGATCACTTGAGGCCATAAGGGCAGACTTCAAGCACAAAAGTACAATTTTAAAAGTCTTAACTGACGTTGGGGAAGCCATATTAATGCACTGTTTAAATGCTTCCTAGGGACAGTAATATTAGTTTGGGTTAAGATCACTTTGGTGCCCTAGGGGCAGACTTCAAGCACAAAAGGTTATAAGAAAGTCTTTACTGCCCTCTGGCTAGCCATTGGAATGCAATGTTTAAATGCTTCCCCAGTGGCAGGGTTTGTTAATTTAGGTTAAGATCACTTTGGTCCCCCAAGGGCAGACTTCAAGCACAAAATTACATTTTTGTAAGTAAACTGATGTTGGGGCAGCCATGGACTTATCTAAATTATATCCTATGCTTATCTTCACTCACATTAACATTACTTCCCCTGGAGCAGCACTTAAACAATGCATTCCAATTTATAGTTTATTAAAAAGCGACTGCCTTTAAAAAGCAATGAATCCCTTAGAAAATAGCCTATCTGGCATCGATATGTGTCAGAAACAGTTATTCTAGTGTCAAAATTTACTACAAAGTATAAGGATAATTTTGTCTTGTCTAAAACAGAGTTTGGAACATCCATGCGTCACAATGGGTAAATCAAATCAAGTTTATTTTATATAGCCCTTCGTACATCAGCTAATATCTCGAAGTGCTGTACAGAAACCCAGCCTAAAATGAAGGTTGGGTTTTGATTTGAAGATGTCCATTTGCCCACTAATATGGGTTGAACAGCTGGGGTTATTTCTCTCTATCCAATAGATAGTGAAAGTCGGACCTGCCCAGCAGCTCCGACTTTGTTTACACATTTTTTAACATGAGAAAAACTGCACCATACACCTTAGTTAGATGTAAAATTGCGCAACTAAAACATCCTCGGCAAAACGTGAAACTTAATTACATATTTCTTGAGTTATCTTAGATTTCTAGACTCTAGACTGAACCAGGTTTTCCTCTAGGATGTTTCCTTTTCTTTTTTATCCTGAAAAACTCCCCAGTTCTTAACAATTACAAGGATACCCATAACATGATGCAGTCACCACTATGCTTGAAAATATGGAGACTGGTACTGAGTAATGTGATGTAATGGATTTGTCCCAAACATAACATTCAGGACAAAAAGTTTATTGCTTTGCCAAATTTTACTTTAGTTCTTTGTTGCAAACAGGATGCATGTTTTGGAATAGTTTTATTCCGTACAGACGTCCTTCTTTTAAATCTGTCAATTAGGTTAGTATTGTAGAGTTACTACAATGTTGTTGATCCATCCTCAGTTTTCTCCGATCACAGCCACTAAACTCTGCAACTGTTTTAAAGTCACCATGGTGAAATCCCTGAGTGGTTTCCTTCCTGTCCGGCAATTGAGTTAGGAAGGACTCCTTTACCTTTGTAGTGACTGGGTGTATTGGTACACCATCCATTGTGTAATTAATAACTTATTAATGCTTATATTCAATGTCTGTTTTTTTTATTTCTACCCATCTACCAATAGCTGCCCTTCTTATCAAATGGACCACCCTTTGGGGTGGCAGGTAGCCTAGTGGTTAGAGCGTTGGACAAGTAACCAAAAGGTTGGAAGATCAAATCCACCGAGCTGACAAGGTAAAGAAAATCTGTTGTTCTGCCCCTGAACAAGGCAGTTAACCCACTGTTCCTAGGCTGTCATTGAAAATAAGAATATGTTCTTAACTGACTTGCCTAGTTAAGTAAAGGTAAAAAAAAAAAAAATCTATGCAAAGCATTGGAAGATATCCCTGTTTTTTGTGGGTGAATCTGTGTTGGAAATTCACAGCTCGACAGAAGGACCTTACAGATAATTGTATGCGTGGGGTACAGAGATGAGGTAGTCATTCAAAAATCATATTAAATACTGTTATTGCACACAAAATGAGTCCATGCAACTTATAATGTGACTTGTTAAGCAAATGTTTACACCTGAACCTGAAAGGCTTGCCATAACAAAGGGGATTAATACTTATTTTTTATATAAAAAAATATATTTTGACATTATGGGGTATTGTGTGTAGGCCACTGACAAAAACAATCTTTAAATTCAGGCTGTAACACAACAAACTGTGGAAGAAGTCAAGGAGTGTGAATAATTTCTTAAGGCACGCTATATGCCTCAACACAATTCTATCTCGGAGATCTACGGACAGTTCATAGTATAGTTATTGCTCTGACATGCACTTTCAACTGTGGGACCTTATACAGACAGGTGTTTTTCTTTCTAAATCAGGCCCAAACATTTTAATTGGCCACAGGTGACGTGGAATCCAATCAAGTTGTCGTGACAACTTGATGACCAAAGGAAATTGGATGCGCCCGAGCTCAATTTGGAGTGTCATAGCGAAGCGGTGTGAATAGTTATGTAAATTATATATTTCTACATTTCATTTTTAATACATATAAAAAAAGTGTAAACATGTTTTCACTTTGTCATTATGGGGTAATGTGTGTAGATGGATGAGAAAAAAAAACGATTTAATACATTTGAATGCAGGCTTTAACACAACAAAATGTGGAATACGTCAAGGGGTATGATTACTTTCTGAACGCACTGTAGCTAGCTAGCTCTATTTAGTAATTCAACATGAGTAGCTAAGACGTTGCTAAATGCTTAGGTATCTAGCTTGCTCTGATTAGCTTAGCATGTTGGTGCTAGCTTGCGTGTGTGTGTTTGTGTGTGTGTGCGCGGGCGCGGGCGTGCTCGAGTGCGAGTGACAGTGTGTGCATGCCTGTGCGTGTGTGCACATGTGAATAATAGCAGGAACCTATAAAAACATTAATAATCTGTTGTAGCTCAACAGATTTTATTCTGGATCCCCATTAGCTGAGGCCAAGGCCGCAGCTACTCTTCCTGGGGTCCAATCACAATTACATAATACATAACACAACACATTATTACACACTACTCTACCATAACATATATACAATACAAAATCAATAATACAGCTAAATAACAATATTCAAATGTATAAGTGTATAGAGTGTGTGTGTTAGTGTTGGTGTTAGTGTTTGCAAATGCTGTGTGTGTGTGCCTCTGTGTGTGTGCCTCTTCACAGTCCGCACTGTTCCATAAACTGTAGTTTTAGCTGTTTTTTAAATCAGATTTTACTGCTTGAGTGAGTTACATGATGTGGAATAGAATTCCACGTAGTCACAGCTCAATGCAGTACTGTGCCTTTCCCGTAGTCTGTTCTGGACCTGGGGACTGTGAAGAAACCTTTGGTGGCATGTCTTGTGGGGTATTTATGGGTGTCTGAGCTGTGCGCTAGTTGCTTAAACAGACAGCTCGGTAATTTCTAAATGTCAATACCTCTCACAAAGAAAAGCCCTGAGCCAGGAGAGATTGACAAGCATATCATCAATGCTGGCTCTCCGTGTACATCTAAGGACCAGCCGTGCTGCTCTGTTCTGGGACAATTGTAATCCCCTGGCACTTGACCATATAACTGGGCGGTAGTCCAGGTGTGATAAAACTAGGGCCAGTAGGACTTGTTTTGTTGATAGCGATGTCAAGAAAGCAGAGCAGCATTTTATTACAGACAGACCTCTCCCCCATTTTAGCTACCGTTGCATCAATTTGTTTTGACCATGACAGTTTACAATCTAGGGTAACACGAAGCAGTTTAATCTCCTCAATTTGCTCAAATACAATGCTTTTTGTTTTTGAAATACTTAGGACCAGCTTATTTCTTGCCACTCATTCTGAAACTGACTGCAGCTCTTTGTTAAGTGTTGCAGTGATTTCACTTGCTGTGGTAGCTAATGTGTAACGTGTTGTGTCATCAGCATACATAGACACACAGGTTTTACTCAGTGCCAGTGGCAGGTCATTTCTGGATTAGTCACCCAATGAGCACCACTGTGTATGTGCACTGTGTATGTGCATTCGAACCCGCATCCCTGCATCCCCAAGTAAATAACACACTCACGCCAACCGTTCAACATTCTAAAGCAAGACGCTAGCTTGTCACTCCAGTTACTTCTCTGACTGTCCTGCAAAACCAGGAGACATTGGTATTCAGGGGAGGCAGCAATAGGATAGCGAGGACAGTAGCATTAATATGACACGGGTGTCAAGTCATTATACACCTCTTATTCATTTAATCCCTGAGGTGGCACTGTCATGTGGAAATGGAGAGCACCGATGTCATTTCATGGGTTTACCATAGATCCATTTGATACAKAGAATTATATAAATGTCGACGTACTGTACAAAGCTGTCTGCCCTTTGGGTCGTTCCATGACACCAACCATCTCAGATTGTTCTGAAATCGTTTCGGCAGATAGAAACATATAAGATCAGTATTCCTACAACATTATTTTGTTTAAATATACTTTGATCGCTGAGAAATTAAGCTAATTGATTGCACCCGAATTGGCCATTTTAATTGATAGGATCTAATTAATTCATAGGATTTAGTTGTAATCTATCTCTCACACCAGAGTACAGTGAGGGAAGGAACTTGTGGTCCATTGAGAGTTGATGGCATTAACAACACATGAATATGGATGGACATTTACCACAACGCATGCTAGAAAAAGAAAGACTTCTCTGCTACTGGTAAAACACTGTGATACTGCATATTCATTGTTTACTGGCATTTAAATGTTTTACATTATAGTCATTTAACAGGCACTCTTGTCCAGAACGACTTACAGGAGCAAGTAATGAAAGTAATTATGGATGTAGGTACATAGACCCACGAGCCACTGCGGCCCCTCATGATGAGATCCGTTTTTTTGTGGCCCCCACCCCCATCAAAGTTGCTCATCCCTGGTTCAGACAGGTTAATGACAATATCTACCTAAGGCTGTCTGAAATTACATGGCCGCCACTGAGTGATGCATTGAGTGATGCGTCCGAGTGATGTATTCACCTACACAGCTGGCCACTCTGATACAGTATGAAGCCTTTTAACTTGGCAAACAAAACCTCTGTCTCTATTGATCAAAAGAAGGAAAAAACTGAGCTGTATTGAACTGAAACCAGCTTCACACAGAATCACACTGAGTTAGAGGACAATGCAAGGCTAACAGCACATCAAAGACTGGACAGAGATAAATCATGCCAGAGAGAGAAAGAGAGAGAGAGCGAGAGAGAGAGAGGAGAGAGAGAGAGAGAGAGAGAGAGAGAGAGAGAGAGAGGAGAAGAGAGAGAGAGAGAGGAGAGAGAGAGAGAGAGAGGGGAGAGCGAGCGAGCGAGCGAGAGATATCACCCACTCAATGTCCTGAATCACTGCTATGATGCGCTCTGGACTAGGATCATGCTCAATCCCACAAACAGGAAGTGTGTGCATGTGGTGTGTGTTTGCGTGAGCATATGAATGTGTGAGAGTGAGATTGTGTGAGTATGGGCCAAGGAGCTATAGCTCTAATCTGGCAGCTCATTGGCCAACAACACACCCTCCATCAGAGGGCATTATGGGATAGCTGGGCCTGAGGATGCCTCCATCCTATGATGTCATTATCAAGTATCTCTGCCAATCATACAAGATTATGCTGCAACAGGCTCACCAAAAAAAGGTACATCAATGTTGCCTGTACTCCGATTCAGTAATATCAAGTATAGTATAGTTCAGTAGAGTAATGTACAGCAATACAGTAGAGTACAGTAGGTTACAGTACAATACAATATAGTACATTACACTGCACTTTACTCTACTGTGTTCTACTGTACTGTACTGAACTATACTCTACTATACTGTCACTATACTGTACAGTACTGTACTCTGCTGTGCTCTACTGTACTGTACTATGCTGTGCTCTACTCTACTGTACTGTGCTGTCAGAACATGTGAAACATAGACGATTATGTTTGGGCCAAATCGAGGCTGATCACTGACAACTATGAGACAGCCTATAGGGAGGTCAGAGACCTGACCGTGTGGTGCKAGGACAACAACCTCTCCCTCAACGTGATCAAGACAAAGGAGATGATTGTGGACTACAGGAAAAGGAGGACCGAGCACACCCCCATTCTCATCGACTGGGCTGTAGTGGAGCAGGTTGAGAGCTTCAAGTTCCTTGGCATCCACATCACCAACAAACTAACATGGTCCAAGCACACCAACACAGTCCTGAAGAGGGCACGACAAAACCTATTCCCCCTCAGGAGACTGAAAAGATTTGGCATGGGTCCTCAGATCCTCACAAGGTTTTACAGCTTCACCATCGAGAGCATCCTGACGGTTTGCATCACTGCCTGGTATGGTAACTGCTCGGCCTCCGACATCAAGGCAGTACAGAGGGTAGTGCGTACGGCCCATTACATCAGCGGGACCAAGCTTCCTGCCATCCAGGACCTCTATACCAGGCTGTGTCAGAGGAAGGCCCTAAAATTGTCAAAGACTCCAACCACCCTAATCAGACTGTTCTCTCTGCTACCGCACGGCAAGTGGTACCGGAGCACTAAGTCTAGGTCCAAGAGGCTTCTAAAACTGCTTTGTCATTATTTAAATGTAACCTTTATTTAACTAGGCAAGTCAGATAATAAGAACACATTCTTATTTTCAATGACAGCCTAGGAACAGGGGGTTAACTGCCTTGTTCAGGGGCAGAACGACAGATTTGTACCTTGTCAGCTCAGGGATTCGATCTTGCAACATTCCGGTTATTAGTCCAATGCTCTAACCACTAGGCTACCTGCCACCCCACAGAAATTAATGGGTGAGACTACAATTAGTGTATAAAATTTAGTTCAGGCGCATGGCCATTCATCAGATGGACACACTTCCTCTCCCAGACCCCCACATGCATATTTGTTTGAGCACACACCTCACTCCCCTTCTTGGCTTCCATGGCAATCCCCACGGGAACCTTTCCCCAATATAATCTTTCCCCCACGGGAACCACACCTATTTGCATTCTCACAAACAATTGCAACATTGTTTCAATAATATATAGAACTTTTCTCGCAGCTCTGGTATATAAAGCTTTTTTGAGGCCTTGCTCACAATTCATTCTGTGGCAGCACAATGACCAAACAATATACTTTATGTGAGGCTCATGAACATATCTTTGATCATGACACTGGTGAGGAGGAGAGAGTCCTTGTTAAACTTTGACACAAAGTNCATATCTTTGATCATGACACTGGTGAGGAGGAGAGAGTCCTTGTTAAACTTTGACACAAAGTAGTCTGTGATAAATAGCACAATATGTTTCATCTGAGTATTTGTTATAGTCAAAATAATCCATACATTATGCTTTTTTTACTCAACAACAAGTTGTATGAGCTCAGGTCAATGAGGCCTACAGGCCATAAATAGCAAATAGAAGTTCAAAACTTGTAATGTTCACAATAACTTAAGTTGATAAAAAGATCGAACACAACATTAGGTGATAATATCTGTGTTATTATGGATTTTTAATCAGCTATAATGGGACGGTCATTTTGGACCGGAACACAGAACTAATTAACATGAAACGAACACAACAGGAGGGTTAAAGGGTGTGTAGTCCTAGACCTATGTTGTTGTACAGGTGGAGTCATGGGTACATTTGCATATATTAACTTTTATTCCTCTAATTACGCATGTGGAACTGCATGAAAATCCTTTTTATTTTTGTTTCAAACCAATTGGAAATGTTTATCCCAATGTCACACATTGACTCCATTATTCATAGAAAGACCCGTTTGCGTGCGTGCGTGCATGTGCACGCGTGCACTTATATGTGCCTACCATTCTCATGTAAAGGATAATTACAATGTTGAATTTGCCACCCATTGCCAAACGGATGTCTGCAAAACACAATCATTTGTCTATAGCTTACTTTAGTTTATGCAGAGTCGGAGTAGTTTGTATAGGTAGGCCTATCTACTTCAATAGGCTACTGAAAGAAACTATGGAATATCCTAAACTCAGCAAAGAAATGAACGTCCTCTCACTGTCAACTGCGTTTATTTTCAGCAAACTTAAAAATGATTTGTAWATATTTGTATAACAAGATTCAAAAACTGAGACATAAACTGAACAAGTTCCACATACAGTACATGTGACTAACAGAAATTGAATAATGTGTCCCTGAACAAAGGGGGGGGGGGTCAAATTCAAAAGTAACAGTCGGCATCTGGTGTGGCCACCAGCTGCATTAAGTCCTGCAGTGCATCTCCTCCACATGGACTGCACCAGATTTGCCAGTTCTTGCTATGAGATGTTACCCCACTCTTCCACCAAGGCCCCTGCAATTTCCCYGACATTTCTCGGGGAATGGCCCTAGCCCTCACCCTCCGATCCAACAGGTCCCAGACATGCTCAATGGGATTGAGATCCGGGCTCTTCGCTGGCCATGGCAGAACACTGACATAGAAAATCACGCACAGAACGAGCAGTATGGCTGGTGGCATTGTTATGCTGGAGGGTTATGTCAAGATGAGCCTGCAGGAAGGGTACCACATGAGGGGAGGGATGTCTTCCCTGTAACGCATAGCGTTGAGATTGCCTGCAATGACAACAAGCTCAGTCCGATGATGCTTGACACACCGCCCCAGACCATGACGGACCCTCCACCTCCAAATCGATCCCGCTCCAGAGTCAGACCTCGTCCTCGGTGTAACGCTCATTCCTTCGACGATAAATGCGAATCTGACCATCACCCCTGGTGAGACAAAACCGCAACTCGTCAGTGAAGAGCACTTTTTGCCAGTCCTTTCTGGTCCAGCGACAGTGGGTTTGTGCCCATAGGCGACGTTGTTGTGCCCATAGGCGACATGGTTGTGATGTCTGGTGAGGACCTGCCTTACAACAGGCCTACAAGCCCTCAGTCCAGCCTCTCTCAGCCTATTGCAGACAGTCTGAGCACTGATGGAGTCCGTTCTGTCTCCCGGTAGCTCTGTCTTAGGCGTCTCACAGTATGGACATTGCAATTTATTGTCCTGGCCACATCTGCAGTCCTCATGCCTCCTTGCAGCATGCCTAAGGCACTTTCACGCAGATGAGCAGGGACCCTGGGCAGCTTTCTTTTGGTGTTTTTCAGAGTCAGCAGAAAGGCCTCTTTAGTGTTCTAAGTTTTCATAACTGTGACCTTAATTGCCTACCATCTGTAAACTGTTAGTGTTTTAACGACCGTTCCACAGGTGCATGTTCATGAATTGTTTATGGTTCATTGAACAAGCATGGGAAACCGTGTTTAAACCCTTTACAATAAAGATCTCTGAAGTTATTTGGATTTTTTCGAATTATCTTTGAAAGACAGAGTCCTGAAAAAGAGACGTTTCTTTTTTGCTGAGTTTACATCCAGGAGAGGGCAACGATGAGCGTGTAGTTTATCGTTCACAATGAAGCCTGCTGCTTGACAAATGTATCCACTGGACACTGATGCCAGTTCAAGGTCTAGTTGTAATTTACATTTGATTGAGTTTTCAACTATCTGAATTTAACATGAAATCAACATACATTTGAAGCATGTTATTGGATTTAGGCTAAAAGTTGGGTGAATAAAAGACACAAAAATCCCCACAATTCCTTTAACATTGATGACTTTGCGAATTCAATTAGTTTTCCACGTTGATAAAACGTCATCCCATTACATTTTGGGGTGAAATATAATATTTGTTGAAATACAGTTTATGCACAGTGGGATTTCTCTTCGCTCTGTCCTTTTTCCCCATCTCGCTACATTGTTCAATTACTATTTCTCTATAGCTTTATCTCTCTCTCTCTCTCTTTCGCGCTCTCTCTCTCTCTCTCTCTCTCTCTCTCTCTCTCTCTCTCTCGCTCTCTCTCTCTCACACACACTCACCCCTCTACATCCTCCTTTCCGCGCTCTCTCTTCTACATCGCCAGCCTCGTTGCAGACCGTGTCCTGCGAAAACTGGCACAGAACTGACGCATCCATGGAGCGCGCCGTCCTATCACAACATTCACGACGCACAGCAACACTTCCGTGCGAAGTAATATAGAAGACAACATCGCAACCGACTCAAGATAGAATACCAACATCGCCTTTCACGCGTCGACAACCCACCTCTTCCATTGTGTAACTTTCCGAACCCCTCTTCCCACCCCGCTTCCTTCGACTCCTCCGCGTTCCCTGTCCGGGTTCCCAGAAACTCTGTCCCCGTGAAAACGTCTCCATGGATGGGATAGCCTTTGGCATGATGCCCGGGACCGTCCGGGTGCGGAGTAAGCCGCTTCAAGGGATGCTGAACCAGCGGAAGACCAAAGCTCAGCGGAAAAAGCGAAAGGAGTTGTTCGGTGGGCAGATGTTCTTCATGGGGGTGCTGCTCGCTCTTGTAAAGGGGCTCTCGTGTTTGGTCGAGAAAGCAGGTGAGACGCTTGTTGTCAGAATGTCTTGTTGAACAGTTGCCTATTTGCGAGAATTTGCGAGAGGTATGTTTTTTTCAGTTTCACTATTTTGTGAGGCTCCTAAGAAGGGACATAAAGCGATGTTGTTCACTAATATCCATATAGGCTATGGTGTTTTTGAGTGCGTTTCCTCTCAGTGGGTTTGCGCTTCATTATCTGAGTTTGACCTTTACGTTTTCATATAAATGGTTGTTGTTATGTGGGCCTAAAGCAAGGATTGTCCATAAATGAGTTGCAACAAATCAAATCAAATGTGGCACATGCTTTGTAAACAACAGGTGAAGGGTCATTTTGGACCGGAACACAGAACTAATTAACATGAAACGAACACAACAGGAGGGTTAAAGGGTGTGTAGTCCTAGACCTATGTTGTTGTACAGGTGGAGTCATGGGTACATTTGCATATATTAACTTTTATTCCTCTAATTACGCATGTGGAACTGCATGAAAATCCTTTTTATTTTTGTTTCAAACCAATTGGAAATGTTTATCCCAATGTCACACATTGACTCCATTATTCATAGAAAGACCCGTTTGCGTGCGTGCGTGCATGTGCACGCGTGCTTTATATGTGCCTACATTCTCATGTAAAGGATAATTACAATGTTGAATTTGCACCCATTGCCAAAGGGATGTCTGCAAAACACAATCATTTGTCTATAGCTTACTTTAGTTTATGCAGAGTCGGAGTAGTTTGTATAGGTAGGCCTCTTACTTCAATAGGCTACTGAAAGAAACTATGGAATATCCTAAACTCAGCAAAGAAATGAACGTCCTCTCACTGTCAACTGCGTTTATTTTCAGCAAACTTAAAAATGATTTGTATATATTTTGTATAACAAGATTCAAAAACTGAGACATAAACTGAACAAGTTCCACATACAGTACATGTGACTAACAGAAATTGAATAATGTGTCCCTGAACAAAGGGGGGGGGGGTCAATTACAAGTAACAGTCGGCATCTGGTGTGGCCACCAGCTGCATTAAGTCCTGCAGTGCATCTCCTCCACATGGACTGCACCAGATTTGCCAGTTCTTGCTATGAGATGTTACCAACTCTTCCACCAAGGCCCCTGCAATTTCCGACATTTCTCGGGGAATGGCCCTAGCCTCACCTCCGATCCAACAGGTCCCAGACATGCTCAATGGGATTGAGATCCGGGCTCTTCGCTGGCCATGGCAGAACACTGACATTCCTGTCTTGTAGGAAATCACGCACAGAAGGAGCAGTATGGCTGGTGCATTGTTATGCTGGAGGGTTATGTCAAGATGAGCCTGCAGGAAGGGTACACATGAGGGGAGGGATGTCTTCCCTGTAACGCATAGCGTTGAGATTGCCTGCAATGACAACAAGCTCAGTCGGATGATGCTGTGACACACCGCCCCAGACCATGACGGACCCTCCACCTCCAAATCGATCCCGCTCCAGAGTACAGACCTCGGTGTACGCTCATTCTTCGACGATAATTCGAATCTGACCATCACCCCTGGTGAGACAAAACCGCAACTCGTCAGTGAAGAGCACTTTTTGCCAGTCCTTTCTGGTCCAGCGACAGTGGGTTTGTGCCCATAGGCGACGTTGTTGTGCCCATAGGCGACATGGTTGTGATGTCTGGTGAGGACCTGCCTTACAACAGGCTTACAAGCCTCAGTCCAGCCTCTCTCAGCCTATTGCAGACAGTCTGAGCACTGATGAGTCCGTTCTGTTTCCCGGTAGTCTTGTCTTAGGCGTCTCACAGTATGGACATTGCAATTTATTGTCCTGGCCACATCTGCAGTCCTCATGCCTCCTTGCAGCATGCCTAAGGCACTTTCACGCAGATGAGCAGGGACCCTGGGCAGCTTTCTTTTGGTGTTTTTCAGAGTCAGCAGAAAGGCCTCTTTAGTGTTCTAAGTTTTCATAACTGTGACCTTAATTGCCTACATCTGTAAACTGTTAGTGTTTTAACGACCGTTCCACAGGTGCATGTTCATGAATTGTTTATGGTTCATTGAAAGCATGGGAAACCGTGTTTAAACCTTTACAATAAGATCTCTGAAGTTATTTGGATTTTTTCGAATTATCTTTGAAAGACAGAGTCCTGAAAAGAGGACGTTTCTTTTTTGCTGAGTTTACATCCAGGAGAGGGCAACGATGAGCGTGTAGTTTATCGTTCACAATGAAGCCTGCTGCTTGACAAATGTATCCACTGGACACTGATGCAGTTCAAGGTCTAGTTGTAATTTACATTTGATTGAGTTTTCAACTATCTGAATTTAACATGAAATCAACATACATTTGAAGCATGTTATTGGATTTAGGCTAAAAGTTGGGTGAATAAAAGACACAAAAATCCCCACAATTCCTTTAACATTGATGACTTTGCGAATTCAATTAGTTTTCCACGTTGATAAAACGTCATCCCATTACATTTTGGGGTGAAATATAATATTTGTTGAAATACAGTTTATGCACAGTGGGATTTCTCTTCGCTCTGTCCTTTTTCCCCATCTGGCTACATTGTTCAATTATATTTTCTCTATAGCGTTTATCTCTCTCTTCTCTCTTTCGCGCTCTTCTCTCTCTCTCTCTCTCTCTCTCTCTCTCTCTCTCTCTCGCTCTCTCTTCTCTCACACACACTCACCCTCTACATCCTCCTTTCCGCGCTCTCTCTTCTACATCGCCAGCCTCGTTGACGACCGTGTCCTGCGAAAACTGGCACAGAACTGACGCATCCATGGGAGCGCCGGTCCTATCACAACATCCGACGCACAGCAACACTTCGTGCGAAGTAATATAGAAGACAACATCGCAACCGACTCAAGATAGAATACCAACATCGCCTTTCACGCGTCGACAACCCACCTTTCCATTGTGTAACTTTCCGAACCCCTCTTCCACCCCGCTTCCTTCGACTCCTCCGCGTTCCCTGTCCGGGTTCCCAGAAACTCTGTCCCCGTGAAAACGTCTCCATGGATGGGATAGCCTTTGGCATGATGCCCGGGACGTCCGGGTGCGGAGTAAGCCGCTTCAAGGGATGCTGAACCAGCGGAAGAACAAAGCTCAGCGGAAAAAGCGAAAGGAGTTGTTCGGTGGGCAGATGTTCTTCATGGGGGTGCTGCTCGTCTTGTAAAGGGGCTCTCGTGTTTGGTCGAGAAAGCAGGTGAGACGCTTGTTGTCAGAAATCAAATCAAATCCAAATCAAATCAATTTTATTAGTCATCATACACATGGTTAGTCGATGTTAGCGATGTAGGAATGCTTGTTGCTTCTAGTTCCGACAATGCGTAATAACCAACGTAATCTACCTTAACAATTTCCACGCCTATATGACATCAAATCACACACAAGTGTGAAGGATAAGAATATTACATAAAGCATATATGGATGATTGGTGTACAGAACGGCATGGCAGATGCAGTGATGGTATAGATACGGTATATACATATGAGATGAGTACTGTACGGGATGTAAACATAAAGTGGCATAGTTTTAAAGTGGCTAGTGGTACATTATTGCGCATAAAGATGCAAGATGCAGTAGATGATATAAGAGTACAGTATATACATATAGATGGGTAATGTAGGGTAATGTAAACATTAATTAAGTGGGCATGCTATAAGTGGCCTAGTGGTACATTTTTTAGCATAATTCCAGCTAATTCCCCATTTTTAAAGTGGCTGGAGTTGAGTCAGTATGTTGGAGCGGCCGCTAAATGTTAGTGGTGGCTGTTTAACAGTCTGATGGCCTTGAAGATAGAAGCTGTTTTTTCAAGTCTCTCGGTCCCTGCTTTGATGCACTGTACTGACCTCGCCTTTGGATGATAGCGGGGTGAACAGGCAGTGGTTGGGTGGTTGTTGTCCTTGGATGATCTTTATGGCTCGTTCTGTGACATCGGGTGGTGTAGGTGTCCTGGAGGCAGGTAGTTTGCCCTGCTGATGCGTTCTGCAGACTCCCTACCCTCTGGAGAGCCTTACGGTTCTGGGCGGAGCAGTTGCCGTACCAGGCGGTGATACATGCCGACAGGATGCTCTCGATTGTACATTGTAGAAGTTTTGGAGTGCTTTTGGCGACACAGCCGAATTTCTTCAGCTCTGAGGTTGAGAGGGCGCTGCTGCGCCTTCTTCACAACGCGTGTCTGTGTGGGTGGACCAATTCAGTTTGTCCGTGAGTGTGTACACGCGAGGACCTTAAAACTTTTCCACCTTCTCACTATGACCCGTCGGATGTGATAGGGGGGTGCTCCCTCTTGCTGTTTCTTGAACGTCCAATCATCTTCCTTTGTTTTGTTGACGTTGAGTATGAGGTTATTTTCCCTGAACACTGCCGAGGGCCCTCACCTCCTCCTGTAGGCGTCTCGGTCGTTGTTGGTGATCAAGCCTACCACTGTAGTGTCATCCGCAACTTGATGATCGCAGTTGGAGGCGTGCATGGCCACGCAGTCGTGGGTGAACAGGGAGTACAGGAGAGGGCTCAGAACGCACCCTTGTGGGGCCCAGTGTTGAGGATCAGCGGGGTGGAGATGTTGTTGCCTACCCTCACCACTGGGGGCGGCCGTCAGGAGTCCAGGACCCAGTTGCACAGGTGGGGGTCGAGACGCAGGGTCTCGAGGTTGATGACGAGTTTGGAGGGTACTATGGTGTTAAATGCTGAGCTGTAATCGATGAAGCAGCATTCTCACATGGGTATTCCTCTTGTCCAGATGGGTTAGGGCAGTGTGAGTGTGGTTGCGATTGCGTCGTCTGTGGACTCTATTGGGTCGGTAAGTCAAATTGGAGTGGGTCTAAGGTGTCCGGTAAGGGTGGAGGTGATATGGTCCTTGATAGTCTCTCAAGAGCACTTCATGATGACGGAAGTGAGTGCTAACGGGGCCGATGTCGTTTAGCTATTAGCTTAGCTTTCTTGGCCAGGAACAATGGTGGCCCTCTTGAAGCATGTGGGAACAGCAGACTGGGATAAGGATTGATTGAATATGTCCGTAACACACCAGCCAGCTGGTCTGCGCATGCTCTGAGGACGCGGCTGGGAATGCCGTCTGGGCCTGCAGCTTGCGAGGTTAACACGTTTAAATGTTTTACTCACCTCGGCTTGCAGTGAAGGAGCACCCGCAGGTTTGGTAGGGGGGCCGTGTCAGTGGGACTGTATTGTCCTCAAGCGGGCAAAAAAGTTGTTTAGCTGTCTGGGAGCAAGACATCCTGGTCCTCGACGGGGCTGGTTTTTTTTGTAATCCGTGATTGACTGTAGACCCTGCCACATACCTCTTGTGTCTGAGCTGTTGAATTCGACTCGATTTTGTCTTGTACTGAGACTTAGCCTGTTTGATTGCTTGCGGAGAGAATAGCTACACTGTTTGTATTCGGTCCATGCTTCGGTCACCTTGCCCTGGTTAAAAGCAGTGGTTCGCGCTTTCAGTTTCACGCGAATGCTGCCGTCAATCCACGGTTTCTGGTTGGGAATGTTTTTATCGTTGTTGTGGGTACGACATCGTCATATGCACTTCCTAATGAACTCGCTCACCGAATCAGCATATTCGTCAATATTGTTGTTGGACGCGATGCGGAACATATTCAATCCGCGTGATCGAAGCAGTCTTGAAGCGTGGATTTCAGATTGGTCGCGCAGCGTTGAACAGCCTGAGCGCGGGAGCTTTGTTGTTTGAGTTTCTGTTTGTAGGCAGGATCAACAAATGGAGTCGTGGTCAGCTTTTCCGAAAGGGGGGCGGGGGGAGGGCTTGGTAAGCGCGGCGGAAATTAGTGTAGCAATGGTCAGTGTTTTTCCAGCCTGGTAGCACAATCGATATGCTGATAGAATTTAGGGAGTTTTGTTTTTAGATTAGCCTTGATTAAAATCCCAGCTACGATGAATGCAGCCTCAGGGTGTGGTGGTTTCCAGTTTACAAAGAGTCAGATAAAGTTCGTTCAGGGCCAATCGTTGTGTCTGCTTGGGGGGGAATGTATACGGCTGTGATTATGATTGAGAGAATTCCCTTGGTAGAATAACACGAGGAATAAGTACACGAATGAGTAACGATAACTTGGCTATATACGGGGTACTCAGTACTGAGTCGATGTTGCAGAATGTCTCTTGTTGAACAGTTGCCTATTTGCGAGAATTTGCGAGAGGTATGTTTTTTTCAGTTTCACTATTTTGTGAGGCTCCTAAGAAGGGACATAAAGCGATGTTTGTTCACTAATATCCATATAGGCTATGGTGTTTTTGAGTGCGTTTCCTCTCAGTGGGTTTGCGCTTCATTATCTGAGTTTGACCTTTACGTTTTCATATAAATGGTTGTTGTTATGTGGGCCTAAGCAAGGATTGTCCATAAATGAGTTGCAACAAATCAAATCAAATGTGGCACATGCTTTGTAACAAACAGGTCTAGACTACAGTGAAATGGCATAATTAGGGCCCTTCCCAACAATACAGAGTGAAAAATATAAAAATAATAGAAAGATTAATACACGAGGAATAAGTACACAATGAGTAACGATATTTGGCTATATACACGGGGTAAGTACTGAGTCGATGTGCAGTGGTAGGAGGTAATTGAGGTCGATTACATATGCTGTAGGTAGAGGTAAAGTGACTTGGCAACAGGATAAATAGGCTAATAAGCAGTTGCAGCAGCGATGTGATGAGTCAAAAGACTGCAAAGGGGGTGGGGGG
>NC_036858.1:36467076-36473471 GCF_002910315.2 Salvelinus sp. IW2-2015 | reverse complement strand
CTACGATAACAAGTGAAATGCATAATTACGGCCCTTCCCAACAAACAGAGTGAAAAATAAAAAAAATAATAGAAAGGGGGGGTCAATGCAGAACACAGGAGGTCCGGGATCCAGTTGCAGAAGGAGGTGTTTAGTCCCAGGCACTTTAATTGGTGAGGACTGGCTCGTGGTAATGGCTGGAGCAAAATGAGTGGAATGGTATCAAATACATCAAACACATGGTTTCCACAGACCTGGCGCCCGGACAAATCAGTTGGGGAGGCGTTTGATTTCCATAGGCGGGCCTGTTTTTTTCACGGGACCTCCTATGTGTGCACGCGCTTGTGCATATTTTTTAAATGGCTGGAATAGTAAAGACCATAGTCATCTCCTGAGTTTCAAGTTTGGGGAAGCTTACAATTTATCCTACCATTTCTACCAATCTGCGTGCCAGTTATGATTACTTTTATATGCACGTTTTCGTGGAACAGTTTCATTGAAATAATAACGTTTCAGTTTCTCAAAATCATTGTCACGTGGTTAATCATAAAAATCTGAACTTTAAAATGAAACTATGGTGAGAGCACTAGCCTCTGCCATATGGACACATTGATACACTGTGATCCATTGGCGGCTAAAGAAATGAGAGCATAGAACTCAGAGATATGCTATAACCAATGCATCAGTCAGTTAAGAACAAATTCTTATTTTCAATGACAGCCTAGGAACAGTGGGTTAAACTGCCTTGTTCAGGGGCAGAACAACAGATMTGTACCTTGTRAGCTCAGGGATTCGATCTTGCAARCTTTRGGTTACTAGTCCAACGCGCTAACCACTAGGCTACGCTGCCGCCCCGAATGTTTGTATAAAACATGTAGAAACTGTATCTATAATTATATMACTATATTTTAGGGTGACAATACTTCTATTACACAATTGCTAATTTACCACATGCCTTACTTTCATTTTTCTGAATAAGTAAAATCAGGATTATATCTCTACTGCAGCGTTTTCCCAAACTCAGTCCTGGGGACCCTAAGGGGTGCACGTTTTGGTTTTTGCCCTAGCAGTTCACAGCTGATTCAAATAATCAATGATGAGTTCATTATTTTTTTAATCAGATGTGTAGTGCTAGGATAAAAAACAAAACGTGCACCCCTTAGGGTCCCCAGGACCGAGTTTGGGAAACACTGCTCTACTGCCATTCCTTCCAATCAGACTGGTTTGCATTTCTCCCTGAGCAATATGGCTGCCATTTTTAACCCATTCTGGATCTTTGAAGGTTAATGACATACCCCCTCTAGTAATCTATTAGGATCTCTATGCCTAGATGTCACTGATACAAATAGACACACTCAATGTATGGAGTATCATCTGGGCACTAATGTACTCTTCCGGTCTGTAGATCATCTCATCGTGTAACATGGTTGTGTGTGGTGACGCTATGATTGATGGCAGAACACTTACAAACAGCACACAGAGCAAAGGAGTACTTTATYACTATGAACCCTGAGGTTGCTATGATTGAGAACACTGAAAAAACAGAGTATGTGACATATGTATGGGGGTAGAGTGGGAACGAGAGAGGTAGCCTGGGAACGAGAGAGGTAGCCTGCACTTTAGCTAGTTTCTTCATCTCTCACTTCCTGTTTTACACACACACAAACACACACACACACACACTCTCTCAATTCAATTCAATTCAAAAGGGCTTTATTGGCATGGGAAACATGTTTACATTGGCAAAGCAAGTGAAATAAACTAGAAAACAAAACTAACAAGAAATGTATTTCACAACATCAACAAAAAAATATTAGAAATTAACAGTAAACATTGCACTCAAAAAGGTTTAAAAAATATTTTTTAAGATAAAAATAAATAAATTCAAGTGTTATATTATTAGCTATGTAAAGTGTTTTAACAATGTGCAAATATTTGWAGTACGAATATGGGAAGATAAATAAACAGATACGTATTGGTGGTATTTACAATGTTGTTTCTCTCTCTCTCTCTGTCTCTCTCTCTCTCTCTCTCTCTCTCTCTGAGGCTGTCTTTAATTCAGCTGCATCTGGGTCAGCCGGTTTGAACAGAGAGCAGAGCTCTGCTCCAGTGTGATTGGGAGAACACAGATGCAAACAACATCTTCTTTCCTCCATCACCCACTCTGTCTCCATCTCGCTCAAACTTTATCACTGTCCTTCGCTTTCACTTTCTCTCACTTTCTTGCTTTTTCTCTTTTCCTCTCCTTTTTGATGATCTCTCCTTCTTTTCTTTATATATCCCTCTCTTATGCTCTCTCACTACCTCTGTCTCACATTATTCAACCTACAATGCACAATCTACCTCATCAATAAAGTGGAGCTGTTATGTGATAGACAAGGCCCTGGACAGGTAAACAGGGATTATTTACATTAAATCTATTTGAGTGTACAGTGGCTTGCGAAATTATTCACCCCCTTTTGGCATTTTTTCTATTTTGTTGCTTTATAACCTGGAATTAAAATAGATTTTGGGGGGATTTGTATCATTTGATTTACGCAACATGCCCACTTTGAAGATGCAAATATTTTTTCTTGTGAAGCAAACAAGGAATAAGACAAAAAAAAAAGAAAACTTGAGCGTACATAACTATTCACCCCCCCAAAATCAATACTTTGTAGAGCCACCTTTTGGATCCAGTAGAGCGACGGGCCCCTAGGACATAGGCAACGGTGGGAAAGTGCGGGCCGAGCAGGAAGGAAGTGGCCGGCGGGCAGGGAGACGTCGACCCGGGCCTGTTGGTATGACGGCTCGGATAAGCAGCGAGGTCCTGTCGCGCAATAGTCTTCTTCATTTTCTGATGGAAAATTAGCGCCAAGCAAACGGCAAGGTCGTGGTCGTATCAGTGTCGTTTGCCTTCTCTCAAAAAAACATGCTCTCCCAAGCGCTTGCCTGATTTTGGTTTATTCTTGGCAATAAGACGGGGCCACTATAGTGACCCCCGAGCGCTTGTTGCAGCAAAGCACGCCGGCCAACGGAACGTCTTACAATTTTATCCCTGAGGACTGTGATCCTATGGTGGGAACATACAGCTCTCGGTGTAGCGGAAAGAAAACGACACCGACCGGGCACGATAGAGGCGGGAAAAATCCCAAGCCACACCCCGCCCCACGCACGAACGGCGCCGCGAAGAAAGTAGCCCCGGCAGGCAGCAGAATGAGCAGTCTTGGGCCATTCTCCCAGTCAAGACTCTGAGCAGCACAGTCCTGCGACCCCGGACGATGGCCGAGGATGCTGCCTATCTCTCCTGGGCTTGTCCTCTGCCTCAAGCGCGGGCGTATGACGCGGCTTCTTGGCGTGCCCAGCCTTCTTCACGCGCGTGCAATATTGTAGCTCGGAAGGGTTTATCCATGGGGACAATTGGCGCTAATCGACAGTGCAAGCTAGTGCATATGAGTTGTGGTGTATAAAGATTCGGCATAAAAGCAGAAGGGATTACGGCAAGTGACAGCAAGACTAGCTAGCTGACAATTGTGCCGGAAACAGTAATGCTGTTATGTCTTTTTTGTTTGCCGAGAATACGAATCGCCTCTCAATCCTCCTGCCACGCACAGTACCAGACCAGGGTAGCTGTGGGATGGATCAGGGATTGAACATTGATGGTAGTATCTTGCAAACAGGCTAGGGGAATGGGTCTAGCAGTTTACGATAGGTCGAAGCAGCTTTGTTGAGATTTGGCAACAATTGTTGTGCGCATTGTATTAGAAAATGGAAGACAGCTGAGGATGAACGGTCAAACACGCCTCGGTCTGGGCGCCATGCAAGATCCTCGCTCTCGTGTGGGCGCTCCAGTATGATCATAGTCAAGGTATGAGGGCTCGAAGTCTAGTCTACGGCCGCAGATACGCTGGTTCAATGACCCTGAACGAGAGCGGGGACACAGCTCTCAAAAAACTCGTTAGTGCGACATACGCGTCAATGAGAGTTTGAATTCCGTGCAGCCCGCAATGTTCCCCTGATTCTAAATCCAGCGGCAGATCCAGGCCCAGTCTGACAAGTTTGCCGAATCGACATCTGGATGCATGCCGAGGAGGAATCGGGGTATTAGGTCATGTGGGTTACGCTGGCGTCTGGATGAGACAAAAGAATTAAAGCCCATTTTTAGTGCATAAACTCCACGTCGGGCCGTGTTACGTGGGAGGAAAGAAGGCTTGTGAAGCACCCCGCAATGAACACCTCCGCACTAGTGAATAGCATGGGGTGGAAAGAACATCTGTGGGGACTCGCTTTTTTTCTAGGCATTGGGACAAGGCGGAAGTTGCACCGTACTTGACAAGTGGAGGAGTGGGAAAGTAGTGACACTGCGCATGGTGGCTTGGGGCTCCAATGTTATCGCTTGAGATCTTTGGCCCAAATGAGCACTCCTTCCCTCAGTAAGAGATCATGTTGAAGTATTGGGCATCGTTGTGTGGATCTCCAGCATGACAACGACCCGGAAACACACAGCCAGGGCAACTAGGAGTGGCTCCGTATAGAGCATCTCAAGGTCCTCGGAGTGGCCTGCCAGTCTCCAGACCTGAACGCCAATAGAAAATCTTTGGAGGGAGGGCTGAACGTCGTATTGCCCAGCGACAGCCCAGAACCTGAGGATCTGGAGAAGGTATGTATGGAGGAGTGGCAAAATCCCTGCTGCAGTGTGTGCAAACGTGTCAATTACTACATGGAACGTATGATCTTTGTAATTGCAAACAAAGGTTTCTCTTGTAGCTCAAGATATAAGTTCGTGCTATTCTGATGTATGCAAATACTGAATGTCATGCCATAAAATGCAAATTTAATTACTTAAAAATCATACAAATTGATTTTCTGGATTTTTGTTTTAGATTCCGTCTCTCACGATTGAAGTGTACCTATGATAAAATTACAACCTACATGCTTTGTAAGTAGGAAAACCTTCAAATCGGCAGTGTATCAAATACTTGTTCTCCCCACTGTATATATGCACGCACCACTTTTCCGATATTCACCCTCTTCGGCTATGAGCGCCCCTAAATAAGTAGACTTCCTGGTGCACCAATTACCTTCAGAAGTCACATAATTAGTTAATATCCACCTGTGTGCATATTAAGTGTCACATAATTGAAGTTACACACATCTGTTCTGAAAGGCCCAGAGTCTGCAACACCACTAAGCAAGGGCATCACCAAGCAAGCGGCTACATGAAGAGCTCTCCAAACAGGTCAAGAGACAAGTTGCGGAGAAGTACAGATCAGGGTTGGGTTATAAAAATATTTGAAACTTTGAAAATCCCACGGAGCACCATATTCGATTATTAAAAAATGTAAAGAATATTGCACCATAACAAACCTGCCAAAGCGGGCTGCACCTCAAATCTCACAGACCAGGCAAGGAGGGCTTAATCAGAGGGCAACAAAGGCACAAGATAACCCTGAAGGAGCTGAAAAGCTCCACGTGTGAACATAGGAGTTATGCTGTCATAGGATCCTGCTTTAGGCCGTACATCTCCACCAAGCTGGGCTTATACGGAAGACTGGCTGCGGGGATGCAACAAGCCACGTTGCTTCAACAAGAAAAACAGACAGCGACACGATTGATGGTCTGCCCAAAAGGGCATTGTGGGGGAAGATCTCCTCGGACAAACCTATGCGGGCAAGGAACAAAAAATGCCTCGAAACCCGATACTGTGACAGTTGTCAGGCTCGAAAGTCTACCCTGGCTTGGTTAAGCGAGGCAAAGACGTCACCTGATTTGAAATGGTCCATAGGGTTCAGAGATGAGGATAAATGTAAGCTTTTTGGCCATCGCAGGAACAAAACGTAGTATGATATCTCTGGCGCATAAGCCACACTCTTGTCGATCCCTCGAGAACACCCTATCCTTCCCAGTGGAATCAATGGGTGGTGGCAGCATCATCGCTGATGGGGATGTTTTCAATCGGCAGGAGACTGGGACACACTTGTAGAATTGGAGTGAAATGAGAATGGTTGGTGCTAAATGCAGGGAAATTCTTGACGGGAAACCTTTTGCGTCTTCCACGATTGAGACTTGGGGAACGAGGTATCACCTATCCGCGTAACCGGACACATGACACTTAATGGACATACTGCGTAAAACGCGATGACACTTGAGGTGGTTTTAAGGAGGACAACCATTTAAATCGTCTTGGCAATGGTTCTAGTCACAAGCCACCAGACCTCAATTGCAATGAGAGCTCGGTATGACTTAAAGATTCTGCTACACACAGCAACAGAGACGCCAGCACGAAACCGTTGGAAAGGAGCGGCTGGAGCAGTTGCCCCTCCGTTCCCTGTGATCCAGAAATTGGGGCCAAAATCCCAGTGGCTAGATTGCCACAGCTCTATAGAAGGATTACGCTCAAACGAGACTTGCCAAGACCTGCAATGATTTCTGCCGCA
>NC_036858.1:36437459-36464837 GCF_002910315.2 Salvelinus sp. IW2-2015 | reverse complement strand
ATGCTTAGGGTCATTGTCCTGCTGGAAGGTGAACCTCCGTCCCAGTCTCAAATGTCTGGAAGACTGAAACAGGTTTCCCTCAAGAATTTCCCTGCATTTAGCACCAACCATCAGTCCTTCAATTCTGACAAGTTTCCCAGTCCCTGCCGATGAAAAACATCCCCACAGCATGATGCTGCCACCACCATGATTCACTGTGGGGATGGTGTTCTCGGGGTGACGAGAGGTGTTGGGTTTGCGCCAGACATATCGTTTTCCTGGATGGCCAAAAAGCTACATTTTAGTCTCATCTGACCACCTTCCATTTGTTTGGGGAGTCTCCCACATGCCTTTTGGCAAACACCAAACGTGTTTGCTTATTWTTTTCTTTAAGCAATGGCTTTTTTCCGGCCAGTCTTCCGTAAAGCCCAGCTCTGTGGAGTGTACGGCTTAAAGCGGTCCTATGGACAGATACTCCTATGTCCACTGTGGAGCTTTTCAGCTCCTTCAGGGTTATCTTTGGTCTCTTTGTTGCCTCTCTGATTAATGCCCTCCTTGCCTGGTCTGTGAGATTTGAGGTGCAGCCCGCTCTTGGCAGGTTTGTTATGGTGCAATATTCTTTACATTTTTTAATAATCGATTTAATGGTGCTCCGTGGGATTTTCAAAGTTTCAAATATTTTTTATAACCCAACCCTGATCTGTACTTCTCCGCAACTTGTCCTTGACCTGTTTGGAGAGCTCTTCATGTAGCCGCTTGCTTGGTGATGCCCCTTGCTTAGTGGTGTTGCAGACTCTGGGGCCTTTCAGAACAGATGTGTGTATACTCAGATTATGTGACACTTAGATTGCACACAGGTGGACTTTATTAACTAATTATGTGACTTCTGAAGGTAATTGGTTGCACCAGATCTTATTTAGGGGCGTCATAGCGAAGAGGGTGAATATACAGTGGGGAGAACAAGTATTTGATACACTGCCGATTTTGAAGGTTTTCCTACTTACAAAGCATGTAGAGGTCTGTAATTTTTATCATAGGTACCACTTCAACTGTGAGAGACGGAATCTAAAACAAAAATCCAGAAAATCAATTGTATGATTTTTAAGTAATTAATTTGCATTTTATTGCATGACATAAGTATTTGATACATCAGAAAAGCAGAACTTAATATTTGGTACAGAAACCTTTGTTTGCAATTACAAAGATCATACGTCTCCTGTAGTTTATTGACCAGCGTTTGCACACACTTGCAGCAGGGATTTTGGCCCACTCCTCCATATATACCTTCTCCAGATCTTCAGGTTCGGGGCTGTCGCTGGGCAATACGCCGTTCAGCTCCTCCAAAGATTTTACTATTGGGTTCAGGTCTGGGACTGGCTAGGCCACTCCAGGACCTTACGAGATGCTCTTACGGAGCACTCCCTTATAGTTGCCCTCTGTGTGTTTCGGGTCGTTGTCATGCTGGAAGATCCAGCCACGACCCTCTTCAATGCTCTTACTGAGGGAAGGAGGTTTTGGCCAAGGATCTCGCGATCATGGCCCATCCATCCTCCCCTCAATACGGTGCGATTCGTCCTGTCCCCTTTGCCAGAAAAGCATCCCCAAAGATTATGTTTTCACTCCATGCTTCACGGTTTGGAGGGTGTTCTTGGGGTTGTACTCACGCTTCTTCTTCCTCCAAACACGGCGAGTGGAGTTTAGACCAAAAAGCTCTATTTTTGTTCTCATCAGACCAATGACCTTCTCCATTCCTCCTCTGGATCATCCAGATGGTCATTGGCAAATTCAGACGGGCCTGGACATGCGCTGGCTGAGCAGGGGACCTTGCGTGCGCTGCAGGATTTCAATCCATGACGGCGTAGTGTGTTACTAATGGTTTTCTTTGAGACTGTTTGGTCCCAGCTCTCTTCAGGTCATTGACCAGGGTCCTGCGTGTAGTTCTGGCTGATCCCTCACCTTCCTTATGATCATTGATGCCCCACGAGTAGAATCTTGCATGGAGCCCCAGACCGAGGGTGGTGACGTCATCTTCAACTTCTTCCATTTTCTAATAATTGCGGCAACAGTTGTTGCCTTCTCACCAAGCTGCTTGCCTATCTGTTCTGTAGACCCATCCCACGCCTTGTGGCAGGTCTACAATTTTTATCCCTGATGTCCTTACACAGCTCTCTGGTCTTGGCCATTGTGGAGAGATTGGAGTCTGTTTGATTGAGTGTGTGTACAGGTGTCTTTTATACAGGTAACAAGTTCAAACAGGTGCAGTTAATACAGGTAATGAGTGGAGACAGGAGGGCTTCTAAAAGAAAAACGAACAGGTCTGTGAGAGCCGGAATTCTTACTGGTTGGTAGGTGATCAAATACTTTATGTCACGCAATAAAATGCAAAGTAATTACTTAAAAATCATACAATGTGTTTTCTGGATTTTGTTTTAGATTCGTCTCTCACATTGATGTGTTACCTATGATAAAAATGACAGACCTCTACACTGTGTAGTAGGAAACCTGCAAAATCGGCAGTGTATCAAATACTTGTTCTCCCCACTGTATATATATGCACGCACCACTTTTCCGGTAATTTAAACACATTATTTTTTCCATTCACTCACCAATTGGACTATTTGTGTCTGTCCATTATCATGAAGTCCAAATAAAAATCCATTTAAATTACAGGTTATAATGCAACAAAATAGGAAAAAACGTCAAGGGGCGATGAATAATGTTGCAAGGCACTGTACCTACCTGGTGGGATTTGTTGAACAGGAGAGAAGGACAGACTGGGGTAAAGTAATCCTTCTAACCCCCCCCCCCCTCCCTTAAAAGAGTTAGATGCACTATTGTAAAGTGGTTGTTCCACTGGATATCATAAGGTGAATGCACCAATTTGTAAGTCGCTCTGGATAAGAGCGTCTGCTAAATGACTTAAATGTAAATGTAAATGGGGTAAGTTGTCCCCTAGAGATGCTGATCTAGGTTTAAGATTTAGCATTTTCTCCATTCCATAATGGTTAAGGTTTAGGACTGGGGAAGGTAAGCWAATTTTAGAGAGAGCACTCTACTGTCACTTTTGAATCAACTCTCCCAGTGCAGCTAGAGGTTCCCACCACCATGCTTTATATACTGATATAACAACCAGTGATAAGAACAACACCTTTATCTCCTCCACCAAAGAAGAGAGCAGCCTTTGCCGTATACACACACATGCACGCCCACACACATACATACACACACTATCTCTCTTCTATCAAATAGATATTACACACATACCCCCATCCCCAAAACAACTAAATATAATAATTGTCTATTCTCTTTGAAACATGGTAGAGGGAAGGATGTGGGCTTGGGTCTGAACAAGTTAGTGTGCTGTATCTGCCTTTCTGTCAGAAAAAAGCTGGCCCTCTGATACAGTATAGCCTCTGGCCCACTAACAAAGACAGCGGCTAGCAAGAATAGCTGTAGAAACATCTCAAATTAGCAAATCACTTTAGCGTTAACTTCTTTTAGGTATTTTCTACACAGCTTTTCACTTCTTTGTTTCTCCAGTTGTCAGGTTGACCACCCACCATTTACACACTCATTTGTGGTGCCATATTTAAAAATTAAAGTTGATTATTGTTGCTAGGCTACCAGTTACAGTGCTTTTATCCAGATGGAATACAAAAATTATAGCTAGTGTCTGAAAGAATGATATAGATGTAATATTTGTCAAATTATTGAGCATGTGCTGTGCATGTGCTGTCCTTATTTTCAGCATATCAAGATCCGGGTATGGACCTCAGCCAAGAGAAGCATATCTGAAATGAATATAGCTTCATATCTGGAATGGGCTGAGAAAACACAGATGTGATGTATACAGTCAATTTTTGTCAACATGATGAGAGAAATAGGATGTCCCATATTTTAGGATATTGAATGAGTCTATATCTGGCCATAGGAAATGTCCATCCATGTGTGATATGCGGAGTAATCCCAATATCATATACAGTATGTCTAGAAGACACATCTGGATTCAGAATTTGTCAGGATATGGTGCATATCCACAAAACTCAAAATATACAATGGAAATGCTCTGTATTCTCTAGAATATCAAAAATGTGTCATGTAAAGATATCCCCTGATATGGGCCCTTTTTGCCCAGTGTATGGTCTCTGGCACAGCCCACACTCTGTGATTTATAAAAGCCAGGGTCAGGGTAACTTTGCTAATCGCTATGGTGCACAGCACAGCTAACAGTAGCTATGACAAGGCGGAGGAACATCCACTCTCCTCACTCTTCTGCAACGGAATTGAATGATCAAATATGAATATAGCGTTAGGCGGTAATACTGGAGTTTTACCGGTAAAGCTAGAGGCTAGCTAACCTACTCATTGGACCGGTAACTATTAGCAACTGTGGATAATTGGTTCCAAAGTTGTTTCAAGCATCAGAGTACCTGTAACTATGCAGGCTAGCTACCATTCAGATTTTCTTCTGATTATCTAAAGAGTAAAGGTTAGGTAGTTACTGTAGCTAATGTACTAAACATTTTGCTAGCTTGTTAGCTAGCTAGCTACCCGGCTAGCTAACTAAACAACAGCTGGAACGACCTATCTGTAATGTTTACAAGTATCCCCGCTAGCAGCTACTAGACGACCAATATAGCTTTTTGTTATGGACTCTAGCTAGAATATAGTTCAATACTTTTATAGCAATATAGCTAGCTACTACAATAGCCCAACTCTTTGCACATTGTTTTGTTTGCACATTTTGACATTGCTTGGCAGAATTTTGTATCACATTGGCCAGCAAGCACATTCCCTTTGACAGCTAGGTTTATTACTGTAGAGACACCTTGAAGTTTTGGAGACACTGAGCTATATATTAACTTCCTTCATATGGATTTACTTCACTGCACAGTTAACTATGCTAGCTTTAGCTAGCTAGCCAGCCAAACGTGTATAGTTAGCGAGCAACTGCTACTTGCTAGCTAGCTAGCTACACTCTTGCAGTAGCGCCGCCGTGCACAATGTGTCTTCAGAAACAGAAACAAGTGTTCCAGTTGTGTTGGCATTTCACGTAACGTAAACTCGTACATCGCCTTGGTCCGTAATGTGTCATTACATACCTATTTGAAGGTTTGTGTCAAATTTGAATCAGGTGTTTAGGCGGTGCTAAAGTGATCTTAGAAGTAAACAGCGGCTTTGAGAATGATGATCGCATGCAATGATGACGAAAAAAATGACTAGGTATCCCCCCTTACCCCGTCACTGTCCATTTCTTGTTTTTAAACGATGAGAGAAGTGCTACACCTGGTGGAGAGAGATTGTAAGACAGAAATAGTTGCTTTATGCGTGCTGTACGTTACGACATGACACGTCAAGATGTAACGGAGGGTCAGTTTTTTCAACTTTTCTCCAATACTATAGAGCCATTACCATGTCGATCAACGCTTGAATAGAAACCTAGTTCACGCCCCCGATTTTGAAGTCAACACAGTCGCTACAGTCCCATTAGTTTTCATTTTAGCCTCATTTGAATGTCGCGGTTCAGCACATTTGTACGGAATGGGGTGAGTTTACGTTATTCACTTAACCCACTCATCAGAATAATCTAGCTATTTTCTTTCTCCCCGTTTCACTGGCGTCAGCCCTTCCAACATCTCCCAACTGTCTAAATGCATTGCAGACCGCAGCCACAGTAGCAACAGATTGTAAACAGGAAGTAATGAGCCCACATGTATTCTCTAACATGTTTGTAGAGAACAGCCCTATAACTGACACCTACGTCAGAAAAAGTTACACGTCATTGACATGGATTTCCAAAGTTTCCACTTCAGATTTCCCACGTCATGACTTAAATCAAGTTTTAAGTTCACATGCACAAGTACAGTGAAATGCCTTTCTTGCAAAATGCCTTTCTTGTAATAATCATTAACAATGTATTACTAGAAAAAAAACTGAAGAAATAAGAATAGGAAATATGAAATACACAATAAAGTAAGTAAGCATGCTATATACAGGAAATATTTTAAAAAGTCAGTTCCAATACCATATTTACATGTGCAGGGACTCTGGAGAGATGGAGGTAGATACGTATAGGGTTACGGGGACTAGGCAACAGAATATAAGACAAACAGAGTAGCAGCAGCTTGTATGTGAGTGGGTGTGTAGAGTGATTGCTTTATTTAGAATTCAAGGCACACTTAACCAGCATGGCTAACACAGCCTTCTGCAGCGATACGCTATCCCATCTGGTTTGCGCTTAGTGGGACTATCATWTTTTTTTCAACGTGACAATGACCTAAAACATACTTCCAGGCTGTGTAAGGACTGTTTAACCAAGAAGGAGGGTGATGAAGTGCTGCATCAGATGACCTGGCCTCCATGTGTTATTTCAAAGTTTTGATGTCTTCACTATTATTCTACAATGTAGAAAATAGTCAAAATAAAGAAAAACCATTGACTGAGTAGTTGTGACCAAACTTTTGACTGGTACTGTACATTAACAGTGGCTTGCAAAAGTATTCATCCCACTTGGCGTTTTTCCTGTTTTGTTGCCTTACAGCCTGTAATTTAAATTGATTTTTATTTGGAGTTCATGTAATGGACATACACAAAAAAGTCTTGTTTAAAAAAAATAAAAAATAAAAAAATATATGGAAAAGTGGTGCGTGCATATGTATTCACCCCCTTTGCTATGAAGCCCCTAAATAAGATCTGGTGCAACCAATTACCTTCAGAAGTCACTTAAATAGTTAAATAAAGTTCACCTGTGTGCAATCTAAGTGTCACATGATCTGTCACATGATCTTCGTATACAGTTGAAGTCGGAAGTTTACATACACCTTAGCCAAATACATTTAAACTCAGTTTTTCACAATTCCTGACATTTAATCCTAGTAAAAATTCCCTGTCTTAGGTCAGTTAGGATGACCACTTTATTTTAAGATTGTGAAATGTCAGAATAATAGTAGAGAGAATTATTTATTTCAGCTTTTATTTCTTTCATCACATTCCCAGTGGGTCAGGAGTTTACATACACACAATTATTTGGTAGCATTGCCTTTAAATTGTTTAACTTGTGTCAAACGTTTTGGGTAGCCTTCCACAAGCTTCCAACAATAAGTTGGGTGAATTTTGGRCCATTCCTCCTGACAGAGCTGGTGTAACTGAGTCAGGTTTGTAGGTCTCCTTGCTCACACATGCTTTTTCAGTTCTGCCCACAAATATCAGGGCTTTGTGATGGCCACTCCAATACCTTGACTTTGTTGTCCTTAGCCATTTTGCCACKACTTTGGAAATATGCTTGGGGTCATTGTCCATTTGGAAGGGCCATTTGCGACCAAGCTTTAACTTCCTGACTGATGTTTTGAGATGTTGTTTCAATATATCCACATAATTTTCCTACCTGATGATACCATCTATTTTGTGAAGTGCAAACAATTGTTGGAAGTGTAAACAATTGTTGGAAAAATGACTTGTGTCATGCACAAAGTAGATGTCCTTACAGACWTGCCAAAACTATAGTTTGTTAACCGGAAATTTGTGGAGTGGTTGAAAAACGAATTTTATTGACTCCAACCTAAGTGTATGTAAACTTCCAACTTCAACTGTATATACATCTGTTCTGAAAGGCCCCAGAGACTGCAAGGGGCACCACTAAGCAAGCGGCACCATTAAGACCAAGAAGCTCTCCAAACAGGTCAGGGACAAAGTTGTGGAGAAGTACAGATCAGGGTTGGGTTATAAAATAATATCCGAAACTTTGAATATCCCACGGAGCACCATTAAATACATTATTAAAATATGGAAAGAATATGGCACCACAACAAACCTGCCAAGAGAGGGCCACCCACTAAAACTCACAGACCAGGCAAGGATGGCATTAATCATCAGAGAGGCAACAAAGAGACCAAAGATAACCCTGAAGGAGCTGCAAAGCTCCACAGTGGAGATTGTAGTATCTGTCCATAGGACCACTTTAAGCTGTATACACTCCACAGAGCTGGGCTTTACTGAAGTGTGGCCGGAAAAAAAGCCATTGCTTAAAGAAAAAAATAAGCAAACACGTTTGGTTTTTGCCAAAAGGCATGTGGGAGACTCCCCAAACAAATGGAAGGTGGTCAGATGAGACTAAAATTTAGCTTTTTGGCCATCCAGGAAAACGATATGTCTGGCGCACACCCAACACCTCTCATCACCCCGAGAACACCATCCCCACAATGAATCGTGGTGGTGGCAGCATCATGCTGTGGGGATGTTTTTCATCGGCAGGGACTGGGAAACTTGTCAGAATTGAAGGACTGATGGTTGGTGTTAAATGCAGGGAAATTCTTGAGGGAAACCTGTGTCAGTCTTCCAGACATTTGAGACTGGGACGGAGGTTCACCTTCCAGCAGGACATTGACCCTAAGCATACTGCTAAAGCAACACTCGAGTGGTTTAAGGGGAAATATTTAAATGTCTTGGAATGGTCTAGTCAAAGCCCAGACCTCAATGCAATTGAGAGCAGTTTTGCCAAGAAGAATGGGCAAAAATCCCTGTGGCTAGATGTGCCAAGTTTATAGAAACATACCCCAAGTGACTTGCAGCTGTAATTTCTGCAAAAGGTGGCTCTACAAAGTATTGACTTTGGGGGAGGGGGGGGGGTGAATAGTTATGCACGCTCAAGTTTTCTGTTTTTTTTGTCTTATTTCTTGTTTGCCCCACAATAAAAAATCTTTTGCATCTTCAAAGTGGGCATGTTGTGTAAATCAAATGATACAACCCCCCCAAAAATCTATTTTAATTCCAGGTTGTAAGGCAACAAAATAGGAAAAATGCCAAGGGGGTGAATACTTTTTTCTTTATTTGGAAAATGTGTACTCATCAGACCAAAGGACAGATTTCCAGCATTCTAATGTCCATTGCTCATGTTTCTTGGCTCAAGCAAGTCTCTTCTTCTTATCGGTGTCCTTTAGTAGTGGTTTCTTTGCAGCAATTCGACCAAGAAGGCCTGATTCAAGCAGTCTCCTCTGAACAGTTGATGTTGAGAAGTGTCTGATACTTGAACTCTGTGAAGCATTTATTTGGGCTGCAATTTCTGAGGCTGGTAACTCTAATGAACTTATCCTCCGCAGCAGAGGTTACACTGGGTCTTCCTTTCCTGTGGCGGTCCTCAAGACAGCCAGTTTCATCATAGCCCTTGATGGTTTTTGCGACTGCATTTGAAGAATCTTTGAAAGTTCTTATTGACTGACCATGTCTTAATGTAATGATGGATTGTTGTTTCTCTTTGCTTATTTGAGCTGTTCTTGCCATAATATGGACTTGGTCTTTTACCAAATAGGGCTATCTTCTGTATACCAACCCTACCTTGTCACAACAAAACTGATTGGCTCAAATGCATTAAGAAGGAAAGAAATTCCACAAATTTGCTTTTCACAAGGCACTCTGTTAACCTTTTCTCAATATAGGGGGTGCTGTTTCCACTTTGGAAAATATCGTCTCCAAATTAAARTGCCTCGTACTCATTTCTTGCTCGTACAATATGCATATTATTATTACTATTGGATAGAAAACACTCTCTAGTTTCTAAAACCGTTTGAATTATTTCTCTGAGTGAAACAGAACTCGTTTGGCAGCGAAATTCCTGACGGGTACTGCAAAATCTGAAAATGTTGACTCTGTTCTAGGATCAGTTTAAAACTCTGTATGTATCCTATGGGTCGACATGAACTGCATGCACCTCCCCCTGGATGTCAGTAACCAATGAGAATTGGAATGGAGTTTCTAGGCAGATCTGAGACCATATAAAGGCCCATGGAATGGGGGATGCACTCTTTTCAACTTTCGTCATGGCGCAGAGGAGGACCTTAGGATGGCGTTCTGAAAAGCTCACGTTATAGGCCTTAGATATATCCTGCTCTGATTTTATTCGGTATAGGTGTTAGAAACATCATAACGAAGTTATTTTAAACCGAGTTATATCAGTTTATGTGATTATATTGCGATTTTCGGAATTTCCTTTGTGTTGCGTTTTGAAGATTTGGGCATGTCGTGGCCACATAGCTAATGTTTGCTGCTAATTACACGGTTGAAGACGACGTTCTTCAGCAGAGCAACAATTATTATGGACAAAGGACAACTTGCCCAAGATTCTGATGGAAGCTCGTCCAAAAGTAAGAGCTATTTATGATGTTAATTCGTATTTCTGTGGAAAAATGTAAAAGGATTTGTCCGCCATTAATTTCGGCACTGGTCTGGCTGTAACGCACACTGTATGTCTAGTAACGTTAATTTTAAAAATCTAACACAGCGGTTGCATTAATAACTAATGCATCTTTCATTTGCTGTCCAACCTGTATTTTTTAGTCAAGTTTACGATTAGTTATCGATTAGATTAGGTGCCTCTCCAAGATGGCGCCGGCCAGAATGCCTGAAATGTTGCTACTGATCACATTGTATAACCACGATTTGTGCTGCTAAATATGCACATTTTCGAACAAAACCTATATGCATTGTGTAATATGATGTTACAGGACTGTCATCTGATGAAGTTTATCAAGGTTAGTCAAAAATAATATATATTTTGCTGGATTGTTACTAATTAGGTATTTGACGTTGGTCTCTGTAATTATTCTGGCTGCATCGACGCTTTTTCAGATTGCAGCTGCAATGTAGAACTGTGATTTATACCTGAAATATGCACATTTTTCTAACAAAACATATGCTATACAATAAATATGTTATCAGACTGTCATCTGATGAAGTTATTTCTTGGTTAGTGACTATTTATATCTTTATTTGGTCGAAATTGTGATAGCTACCTATACAGGAAAAAAATGGTGGAGAAAAAAAAGTTGTGTCTTTTGCTATCGTGGTTAGCTAATAGATTTACATATTGTGTCTTCCCTGTAAAACATTTTAAAAATCAGAAATGATGGCTGGATTCACAAGATGTGTATCTTTCATCTGGTGTCTTGGACTTGTGATTTAATGATATTTAGATGCTAGTATTTACTTGTGACGCTATGCTAGGCTATGCTAGTCAGCTTTTTTTACTGATGGGGGTGCTCCCGGATCCGGGATGGTGTGCAATTAGAAGTTAATTGTTAATTGAAATGCATTCCAGGTGACTACCTCATGAAGCCGGTTGAGAGAATGCCAAGACTGTGCAAAGCTGTCATCAAGGCAAAGGGTAGCTACTATGAAGAATCTCACATATAAAATATTTGGGGATTTGTTTAACTCTTTTTTGGTTATTACATATATCCATATGTGTTATTTCATAGTTTAGATTTCTTCACTATTATTCTATAATGTAGAAAATAGTAAAAATAAAGACATACCCTGCAATGAGTAGGTGTGTCCAAACTTTTGACTGGTACTGTTTTTGCATATTATGATGGACTGTGTGTTTGTGTGTTGGAGTGACAGTTGGAGTGTGCATAGAGACAGTGCAAAGATTGAAATTAAAGGTCAATAAAGATATGTGCAGCTATTTATCAGTGGTATTGCTTGAGGATAGAAGCTGTTCAAGAGCCTGTTGGTGTCAGACTTGATTCACRGGTACCTCTTGCCGTGCGGCAGCAGTGAAAATAGTCTGTGGCTTGGGTGGTTGGAGTCTTTGACGATTTGCTGGGCCTTCTTTTCACACCGCCTGATATAGAGGTCCTGGATGGCAGGGAACTCGGCCCCAGTGATGTACTGGGTTGTCCACACAACCCTCTGTAGTGCCATGTGATCGAGGGCAGTGCTATTTCCATACCAAGTAGTGATACAGCCAGTCAATATGCTCTCAATGGTACAGCTGTTGAACCGTTTGAGGATTTGAGGGCCCATGCCAAACTTTTTCAACCTCCTGAGGGGGAAGAGACACTTCTTCACGACTGTGCGTGTGTGTTTGGAACATTTTAAGTCTTTAATGATTTGGAGACAGAGGAACTTGAAGTTTCCTGTAGTCCACAATCAGCTCCTTGGACAGCTCCTTGACCTTGCTGACGTTGAGGGAGAGGTTGTTGCTCTGGCACCACACTGCCAGGTCACTGACCTCCTGCTTGTAGGCTGACTCACCGAATGGTGAGGAGTCGTGCGTGGCCACACATTTGTGGGTGAACAAGGAGTTCAGAAGGGGACTAAGCACACACCCCTGTGGGGCTCATGTGTTAAGGGTCAGCGTGGCGTAGGTGATGTTGCCTACCTTCACCACTTGGGGTCAGCCRGTCAGGAAGTCCAGGATCCAGTTACAGAGGGAGGTGTTCAGACCCAGAGTCCTATGCTTGGTAACGAGCTTGGAGGGGACAATGGTGTTGAACACTGAGCTGTAATCAATGAACAACATTCTCACATAGGTATTCCTCTTATCTAGGTAGGTGAGGGAGTGTGGAGAGTAATTGAGATGGCGTCGTCTTTGGATCTGTTGGGGCTGTATGCAAATTGGGGTGGGTTTAGGGTGGCTGGGATGGTGGAGTTAATGTGTGCCATAACCAGCCTCTCAAAGCACTTAATGATTACAGAAGTGAGTGCTACATGGTGGTAGTCATTGTGGCATAAAGCCTTAGATTTCTTAGGAACAGGAATGATTGTGGTCATCTGAGAAAAAAAAATCTGACTGAGACAAGGAGAGATTGAAAATGATTGTGAGCTGTTCTGCGCATGCTCTGAGAACGCGTCCTGGAATACTGTCGGGGCCCACAGCCTTGCAGGTGTTGGTCTGAGCGAGATCACCCAATCCTGTGGGTCGGTGACGGGCCTCACACCCGGCTCGATGTTGTTGTTGTCAAAGCGTACATAAAATGCATTGAGTACGTTTGGTAGAGAGGCATCYTTGGCAAATCACGGTTGGGTCTTCCTTTGTCGTCCGTAATGGACTGTAGCCCCTGCCACATGCGGCGGGCATCGGAGCTTCTGTAATATGATTCCACCTTATTCCTATATTGTTCTTTTTCTCGTTTGATGATTCTGCGGAGGGCATAGCGGGCCTTCTTGTACTTATTCCTGTCTGTGGCCGTAGCATCAGGGTTGTCTACGGTAGCTCTGTTCTTCAGTTTAGCGCCAACCTTGGTGTTACTCCAGGGCTTTTGATTGGGGAAGCAGCGAACCCTCACCAACGTCTCCGATGCATTTTCTAATGAAGCCGGTGATGGAGGTGGTTAGCTCGGCAATGTTGTCGACGGAGTCTCTAAACATATTCCCACTAGCAAAGCAGTCCTGTAGCATAACCTCTGATTATGGTGACCATTTTGTCAACAGAGCGAATCGCGGGTACTTCCTGTTTAAGTTTCTGCTTGTAAACAGGGAGCAAGAGTAAGGAGTCATGATCTGATTTGCCGAATGGCGGACGAGGGAGGGCCTTGTATGCTTGCTTGTGGGTAGAATAGCAGTGGTCTAGGACTTTATCACCCCTAGGGGCGTTGGAGGTGTTGATGGAAGTTGGGCATCACGTGTCTTAGTGACACCGAATCACGATAATAGCTGAAAACTCCCTCGGGAGGTAGAAGGGTAGGCATTTGACAATCAGGTATTCCAAGATGGGTGAACAGTAGGTCGACACTTCCACCACGCTGGAATTAGCACACCAGTTGGAGTTGATGAAGAGGCAAACACCTCCCCCCATCGATTTCCCTGACTCAACTGTCCTGTCCGCCCGGTGAATGAAGAATCCATCGAGTTGGATAGCCATGGGGGGTATATTTTCCAAGAGCCATGTTTCTGAAAAGCAAAGAATATTGCAGTTCCGAGAATCCCGTTGGTAATCTGCAATTGGAGGTCATCCATTTTATTATCACGGGATTGTACATTAGCCAATAGAATGGAGGGAATCAGTGTTGTTATACAGCAGGCATGTATAGGTCTAAAAAAGGCATAAAATGGCCACTTTCATCATGATTTGTAAGATAAAAAAGGCATGTCAAACATCCTTCCTCCCAATTAAGTTTCTATGTGAGAATTGCCAGAACAAACTGAGATACCTAAAATATTTTCGCCCAGTGCCCTCCCCTTCTCTTTCCTTTCTCACAGATGCACACTCACATACACAAATGTACACACACACACACACACACACACACACACACACACACACACACACACGTACCCACGCTCTTTTTATATCTCTCTTAAGCATACATGTCCACCCTCTCTGATTATGTCCAGTCAGCTCCAATGTCATTATTATAAGAAACCTGTTGATTCTATGGAAGTCCCAGATTATTACTAATTTGGTCCCTGATATGGATAATGAATACTTATGGGTGTTGGTTTGTAAGAGTGCGTGTGGGAACACTGTGTCGGTTTCTTTGCTTGCAAACAGCAATTGACTCTGTTTGGTTGAAGTCAGGGATTTGGACTGATTTGAAGTGGGAGTAACATTTTTGTAAATCTTAGATAATATTAGCTATAGAGAAGAGCATTCATTTCTGTCACTGCGCAAGCAGACACACACACGCACCCACACACAGACGCACACACACACACAGACACACACAGTCTGTTGAGTCTATTCATGTTCTGCAGTACAGTATTAGCTCTGGCTGTGATTAAACACTGAACTATTCTGCTCCCAGCTCCCCAAATACACCGTGCCTAATTCATCATCCCCACCCAGATTTAGACTTTACATGTATTCTGGGAACCCATAGGACCTGGAAAAGAATAGAGGGAGGACAGGAGGAGAAATGGATAGGAGGTGGGGGATAGCGTTCTGTAGCTGAAGACTTACAGTGCATTTGTAAAGTATTCAGACCCCTTGACTTTTGAAATATTTTGTTACATTACAGCCTTATTCTAAAATTGATAAAACATATTTTTCTCATCAATCTACACACAATTCCCCATAATGACAAAGCGATAACAGGTTTTTAGATATTTTTACAAATAAAAAACAGTATTCGGAACCCTTTGCTAAGGGACTTGAAATTGAGTTCAGGGGAATCCTGTTTCCACTGATCATCCTTGAGATGTTTCTACAACTTGATTGGAGTCCACCTGTGATAAATTCAGTTGATTGAACATTATTTGGAAAGGCACACACCTGTTGACAGTGCATGTCAGAGCAAAGAACAAGCCATGAGGTCGAAGGAATTGTCTGTAAGCTCCGAGACAGGATTGTGTTGAGGCTCAGATCTGGAGATTCTGCAGCATTGAAGGTTCCCAAGAACACAGTGGCCTTCATCATTCTTAAATAGAAGAAGTTTGAAACCCCCAAGACTATTCCTAGAGCTGGCCGCCCAGCCAAACAGAGCAATCGGGCGAGAAGGGCCTTGGTCAGGGAGGTGACCAAGAACCCGATGGTCACTCTGGCAGAGCTCCAGAGTTCCTCTGTGGAAATGGGAGAACCTTCCAGAAGGACAACCAACTCTGCAGCACTCCACCAATCAGGCCTTTATGGTAGAGTGGCCAGACGGAAGCCACTCCTCAGTAAAAAGCACATGACAGCCCACTTAGAGTTTGCAAAAGGCACCAAATGGACTCTCAGACCATGAGAAACAAGATTATGTGGTCTGGTGAAACCAAGATTGAACTCTTTGGCACTAAAAGCCAAGCATCACTTCTGGAGGAAACCTGGCACCATCCCTACGGTGAAGCATGGTGGTGACAGCATCATGCTGTGGGGATGTTTGTCAGCGGCAGGGATTGGGAGACTAGTTAGGATTGAGGGAAAGCTGAGCGGAGCAAAGTACAGAGAGATCCTTGATAAAAACCTGCTCCAGAGTGCTCAGAACCTCAGACTGGGGGCCAATTTTCACCTTCCAACAGGACAACGACCCTGAGCACACAGCCAAGACAACCAGCCAAGACAACGCAGGAGGGGCTATAGGACAAGTCTCTGAATGTCTTTGAGTGGCCCAGCCGAAGCCTGGACTTGAACCCGATCGAACATCTTTGGAGAGACCTGAAAATAGCTGTGCAGTGATGTTCCCATCCTACTTGACAGAGCTTGAGAGGATCTGCAGAGAAGAATGAGAGAAACTCTCAGAATACAGGTGTGCCAAGCTAGTAGTGTCATACCCAACAAGACTCAAGGCTGTAATCGCTGCCAAAGGTGATTCAACAAAGTACTGAGTAAAGGGTCCGAATACTTATGTAAATGTTAGATTTCAGTTTTTGTATTTTTTATATATTTGCACCTATTTCTAAAAACCTGTTTTTGCTTTGTCATTATGGGGTATTGTGTGTAGATTGATGAGGGAAAAAAACGTTTTAAGACATTTTAGAATAAGGCTGTAACGTAACAAAATGTGGAAAATTCAAGGGGTCTGAATACTTTTCGAATGCACTGTAGATGAGGTGAGAAAAGGGTTTATCCTCTCCTCTCTGCCTTCATCTCCTCTCTTCTTCCCCCCTTTCACACCAACCCTTGATGGGGAGAGTAGTGGGCTTGTACCTCGCACCAGTAATTCCTGAGAGGGGTGGTGGTTTGTTGACTGTGAGGTCCATCCCATATCCCCGCCTGTTATATATAGAAGTCCCATAAATGTCCTCATTAAGCAGGTGATTGATGAGATTGGGTGAGTCCTGCTATGCCTCTCTATTGGCCTCTACATCCATCCTCATCCAATGAACCAGCCACGACTCTATTATGGTCTCTGTTGATTTAAACCTGGACCTTTAACATTGGTAAGAGTGCTGAACTCTTTAAGTCTGAGGCAAAGTAGGGATGGATGGCAGGCAGGCAGCTGGTTTGAATAGCTCTGACGCTACAGGAAGAGAAACAGAACGGAACTGTAATTGTGTAAAGATGTGGTGTGTTGAGTGTAAACACAGACACACACGCGCGCACGCACACACACACGCATAGACACACACTCACGGTATCATGAGTAATGTAACAAGCTCCTTGACTACATGCCTGGCTTCAAACGTGCGAAGCTCTTTTATACACTCAACAAAGACACAGACACAGAGACACACTTACTGTTATACACTCGCATACATGCACTTTACGTAATTCACTTCTGTCAGATTTGACCATTTGGAGATTGAACTTTGAGACAATCCATGATGTTTTGGAATTTATAACATCGTCCATTGGAGAGGCACTGTATTGGAAGTGAAGATTAGGAAAAATATTGGAAGGGAAGATGAGGAAAGAGTTTCCCAGACAACAAAACAGTGAAATGGCAAGTATACTGTACTGCCAGCAAGGTCCCATCTGTGACTGGCTGACGCACACAGTAGGTACTACACTCACAGAGAGGGATTGTTTGAGGACCTGTGTTTGTGTGTGTGTGGTAGGGAGGGAAGGGGCGTGCATGTTGTATACAGCCTGAGGCAACAGACGCTTATCTCCCAATCATCATCACTCCGCTCTGTCTTCCTCACCTCCTAAAGTCAGAAGTCTCTCACTGTGTGTGAAATAGCCGGAGCACTCCAATAGAGATTAGCCCGGAGCCTTTGTTCACTTGAACAAAGCAAACACAATCAGAGATCTCTTCACTTGCACTTCCAGGGCTAGAGGAACCCATTAGCTTTTTAATTACTCAGAGCACATGAATCGTCTGATCAGAGTCTTGGAGGGAAAATGATGTGTGTGTGCGTGTGTGTGCGTGCGTGTGTGTGTGTGAGAGAGACAGAGAGAAAGAGTGTGAGTACCTGACCTGTGTGCTCGTGTGTGTGTGTATAGTTCATTACTTTACTGTAGGGATTAGAAGGGTTCTCTACCAGCAATCTCCTCCCAATGAAAAGACACATTTGCTTATGATATCAATCTCTATAATGGAGAGACTTGTCTTCAGACTGCTCCTTATTATTCGAATCCACGTTTAGATATGCAGATTGCACCGATCTATTGTCAATCCACCAAAATTCATAATTGGTTAAAGATGTGTGTGAGCCTACAAGATAAGCTAAAGCAGTACTAGGGTGTAGTGTCATTTCGGGAAAGTAGAAATCAGGTAATCCCTTTTTGGATGTCCTGCTTGACTGCATTAATCTATTGTCTGAAGTCATTTTTAAATGGGGAGTTGTTTAAACTGAATCTGTGCTGTAAGAATTAGCTGTGCTGGGGTGTGGTGTCATTCTGTGAGGTCAAGGAGATGTAACTCTCTCTGGGAAGTGAGGTGTGACATTCTTCATCACGGTCGTCACCTGGGCATGTCATGTCCCATGAATCTATATGATTGGTTGTTGAATCTACAGTGTGTGATTGGTTTGAGCCCAGATGTGACACCCGACAATGGATTATTTTTGGAATTGCAGGAGAGAGGACCTCACCTCTCTCTCACACACACACACACACACACACACACACACACACACACACACACACACACACACACACACACACACACACACACACACACACACACACACACACACACACACACACACACACACACACACACTTGCGAGCATAGAGGTCGACCAATTAATCGGAATGGCCGATTAATTCGGGCCATTTTGGACGCCGATTTTGAATTTTTATAAATTTTTTATACACCTTTATTTAACTAGGCAAGTCAGTTAAGAACACATTCTTATTTTCAATGATGGCCTAGGAACGGTGGGTTAACTGCCTTGTTCAAGGGGCAGAACGACAGATTTTTACCTTGTCAGCTCAGGGATTCTATCTTGCAACCTTACGGTTAACTAGTCCAATGCTCTAACCACCTGCCTCACGAGAAGCCCACCTTCAAGAAGCCAGGGTAAGTTGCTAGCTAGCATTAAACTTATCTTATAAAAAACAATCAATCAATCATAATCACTAGTTATAACTACACATGGTTGATGATATTACTAGTTTATCTAGCATGTCCTGCGTTGCATATAATCGATGCAGTGCGCATTCGCGAAAAAGGACTGTCGTTGCTCCAACGTGTACCTAACCATAAACATCAATGCCTTTCTTAAAATCAATACACAGAAGTATATATTTTTAAACCTGCATATTTAGCTAGAAGAAATCCAGGTTAGCAGGCAATATTATCCAGGTGAAATTGTGTCACTTCTCTTGCGTTCATTGCACGCAGAGTCAGTGTCACAGCCGTCAAAAGGAGGAGACCAAGGTGCAGCGTGGTATGCATACATTCTTCTTTATTATAAGAATGAACACTGAACAAAAAATAACAAAACAAACCGTGAAGCTATACAAATGAGTGCTGACAGGCAACTACACATAGACAAGAACCCACAAACACCAAAGGGAAAAATGGCTATCTAAATAGTATCCCCAATCAGAGACAACGATAAACAGCTGCCTCTGATTGGGAACCATATCAGGCCACCATAGACATACAAAACACCTAGACCTACAACAACCCTTGACATACAAAAACCCTAGACAATACAAAAACTAACGTACCCACCCTAGTCACACCCTGACCTAACCAAAATAATAAGAAAACAGAGATATCTCAGGTCAGGGCGTGACAGTCAGGGTATATGCAACTATATGCAACAGTTTGTGCCACCTGGCTCATTGCGAACTAATTTGCCAGAATCTTACGTAATTTTGACAAAACATTGAAGGTTGTGCAATGTAACAGGAATATTTAGACTTATGGATGCCACCCGTTAGATAAAGTACGGAATGGTTCCGTATTTCACTGAAAGAATAAATGTTTTGTTTTTGAAATGATAGTTTACGGATTCGACCATATTAATGACCGAAGGCTCGTATTTCTGTGTGTTATTATGTTATACTTAAGTCTATGATTTGATAAAGCAGTCTGACTGAGCGATGGTAGGCACCAGCAGACTCGTAAGCATTCATTCAAACAGCACTTTCGTGCGTTTTGCCAGCAGCTCTTCGCAATGTTTCAAGCATTGCACTGGTAATGACTTCAAGCCTATCAACTCGCGAGATTAGGCTGGTGTAACCAATGTCAAATGGCTAGCTAGTTAGCGGGATGCTAACGTTTAAGTTAATAGCGTTTCAAACGTCACTCGCTCTGAGACTTGGAGTAGTTATTCCGCTTGCTCTGCATGGGTAACGCTCTTTCGAGGGTGGCTGTTGTCGTTGTGTTCCTGGTTCGAGCCCAGGTAGGAGCGAGGAGAGGGATGGAAGCGATACTGTTACACTGGCAATACTACAGTGCCTATAAGAACATCCAATAGTCAAAGGTATATGAAATACAAATGGTATAGAGAGAAATAGTCTTATAATAACTACAACCTAAAACGTCTTACCTGGGAATATTGAAYACTCATGTTAAAAGGAACCACCAGCTTTCATATGTTCTCATGTTCTGAGCAAGGAACTTAAACGTTAGCTTTCTTACATGACACATATTGCACTTTTACTTTCTTCTCCAACACTTTGTTTTTGCATTATTTAAACCAAATTGAACATGTTTCAATTTTTATTTGAGGCTAAATTGATTTTATTTATGTATTATATTAAGTTGAAATAAGTGTTCATTCAGTATTGTTGTAATTGTCATTATTACAAATAAATAAATAAAAATCGGCCGATTAATCGGCATCGGCTTTTTTTGGTCCTCCAATAATCGGTATCGGCGTTGAAGAATCATAATCGGTCGACCTCTAATACACACACACACACACACACGCACACGCACACGCACACGCACGCACACACGCACGCACGCACACACACACACACACACACAGTCACCCACTATGTGGCTGTACAGGGCCAGTAAAAGACTGCCTACCCACAGTCCTAGGCCATGGAGTGGTCACTATATGCTGTCAAGGCAACATATCGAACCCATCTGCGTTCAAACTCTAACAACCACCTCTGCTCCGGTGTCTGCTCTCACCGTGACTGACATCTGACATCATCTGACATCCTCTTGATTGCTTGTGGACATCTAATTTGATTAGTGCCATTGCCAGAAAACAAAACAAGGAGGAAACCAACCTGCTTGGACAGTACGATACAGTCTGTTAATTGGCTGATCCCTTAAAAGGTCTGTTAAAGGGCCGCTAGTCTCTAGAGCTGTAGAGGATTCATCTCCTCATCTGTGGTGGGGAGCCAAACCTCCTAGTCAGCAGGACAGATACAACATGGGCTTTCACATGTTCCCTGTGTGTGTGTGTGTGTGTGTGTGTTGTGTGTGTGTGTTGTGTGTGTGTGTGTGTGTGTGTGTGTGTGTGTGTGGTGTGGTGTGTGTGTGTGTTGTGTGTGTGTTGTGTGTGTGTGTGTGTGTGTGTGGTGGTGTGTGTGGTGTGTGTGTGTGTGTGTTGTGTGTGTGAGTGTGTTGCTGTATGTGTGTCTGAGAGACAGAATGAGATAAGAGGCAGCAAGAGTGTATGTTTGTTTGTGTGTGAGATTGAGCAGACTCCTGTAAAGTGCCTTCAGAAAGTATTCATACTCCTTGACTTATTCCACATTTTCCACATCATTTGCATAGGTATTCACACTGAGTCCATACATGTTAAAATCACCTTTGGCAGCAATTACAGCTGTGAGTCTCAAACAGCTTTGCACACCTGGATTGTACAATATTTGCACATTATAATTATTACAATTCTTCAAATTGATAATTGCTAGACAGCTATTTTCATGTCTTGCCATAGATTTTCGACGCCGAAAGTCAAAACMGTAGCTAGGCCACTCAGGAACATTCAATGTTGTCTTGGTAAGCAACTCCAGTGTATATTTGGCCATGTGTTTTAGGTTATTGTCCTGTTGAAAGGTGAATTTGTCTCTCAGTGTCAGTTGGAAAGCAGATTGAACCAGGTTTTCCTCTAGGATTTTGCCTGTGCTTAGCTCTATTCCATGTATTTTCATCCTTAAAATATGCTGTAGTCCTTGCCGATAACATGCATACCCATAACATGATGCAGCCACCACAATGCTTTAAAATATGGAGATTGGTATTCAGTAATGTGTTCGATTTGTGTTTGAAATTCACTAATCGACTGAGGGACCTTACAGATAATTGTATGTGTGGGGTACAGAGATGAGGTAGTCATTCAAAAATCATATTTAAAACACTATTATTGCACACAGAGTGAGTTTATGCAACTTATTATGCGACTTGTTAAGCAAAGCTTTACTCCTGAACTTATTTAGGCTTGCCATAACAAAGGGACTGAATACTAATTGACTGAAGACATTTCAGCTTTTAATTTGTTATACATTTCTAAAGAATGTCACACAAAAATGCCAGTAACACAAGATCTGAATTTAATCTATTTGAAATTCAGCTATGGAAAAAGTCAAAGGTGTGAATACTTTCTGAAGGCACTGTATATACCTCCAATTGTCAGATGCTGCTACAATGCCTTCAAAAAGTTTTCACACCCCTTGACTTTTTCCAAATGTTGTTGTGTTACAGCCTGAATTTAAAATGGATTGAATATAGATTTTTTTTTGTCACTGGCCTACACACAATTCCCCATAATGTAAAAGTTTTACAAATCAATAAAAATTAAAAGCTAAAGTGGACCATCTGCATTAATAGTGTTTAAGATGATTTTTGAATGATTACCTCATCTCCGTACCCCACAAATACAATTATCTGTAAGGTCCTTCAGTCGAGCAGTGAATTTCAAACACAGATTCACCCACAAAGACCAGGGAAGTTTTCTAATGCCTCGCAAAGAAGGGCACCGATATGTAGATGGGTAAAAAAAAGCAGACATTGAATATCCCTTTGAGCAAGGTGAAGTTATTAATTCCGTAGAGGAAGGAAGCCGCTCAGGGATTTCACCATGAGGCCAATAGTGACTTTAAAACAGTTACAGAGTTTAATGGCTGTGAGGGGACAAAACTGAAGATGGATCAACAACATTGTAGTTACTCCACAATACTAACCTAATTGACAGAGTGAAAAGAAGGAACCCTGTATAGAATACAAATATTCCAAAACATGTATGCTGTTTGCAACAAGGCACTAAAGTAATATATGTGGCAAAGCTATTCACTTTTTTTCCTGAATACAAAGTGTTATGTTTGGGGCAAATCCAATACAACACATTACTGAGCACCCCTCTTCATATGTTCAAGCATAGCGATGGCTGTATCTTGTTATGGGTATGCTTGTAATCATTAAGGACTGGGGAGTTTTTCAGGATAAAAAATGATTAATAAGCTCAGGCAAAATCCTAGAGGAAAACCTGGATCAGCCTGCCTTCCACCAGACACTGGAAGATGAATTCACCTTTCAGCAGGACAATAACCTAAAACACAAGGCCAAATGTACACTGGAGTTGCTTACCAAGAAGATGGTTTTCTTTTAGGTTTTGTCATGCCCTCTTCACGACTGTCTTGAGTGGCAGAGTTACAGTTTTGACTTACATCGGCTTGAAAATCTATGGCAAGACTTGAAAAGTGTTGTCTTGCAATGATCATCAAACAATTTGACAGAGCTTGAAGAATTTTGAAAAGAATAATGGGCAAATATTGTACATTCCAGGTGTGAAAAGCTCTGAGAGACTTACCCAGAAAGACTCACAGCTGTAATCGCTGCCAAAGGTGATTCTAACATATATTGACTCAGAGAGTTGAATACTTATCTATTCACGCTATATTAGTTTTCTTCCATTAATTTTAAAACAATGTTAGCATTTTTCTTGTGTAGATCCATTTTAATCAAATTTTGTAAAACAACAAAATGTGAAGAAAGTCATGGGGTGTGAATACTTTCAGAAGGCAATGTATCTTGCCTTCCATGAGCTCCACAGGAGAGAGAGATTGGGGACTTCACAGAGCCCGTATAGCCTATGAAACTCCTCTCTCTCTCTGTGGGAAGCAGCTCTTCAAAGCCTGCCTGTCCTAGAGCTTCTGATGGAGAGATAGATGACCGTTGGAAAACCTTCAAACTGACAACACACTCTCACACACAGTGGGAGGGCTCCTGACACCTTCAGCTAACAAGCCTATTAACGTACCCATTAATGAACTGTCATACTCGTAATCTGCCAATTATCGAAGCCCTCAGGTGGGCCTTATTTTTTTACCCACTGTTGATGTGATGTGTTTTTTTTGTGTGTGTTCAGGCTCATCCTCGGGCACCTGTAGTGAAATCATTTAAGGCTGAGGTGGCCTAGAAGGACGCTTGCGGAATTTCGTTCATCCCACTTAAAGGGACAATCTAGGCCAAACCACTAATTCTTATGATTAAATAGTGGTAAATAGTGGTAAATAACACTAATATGTGAAAACAATATTTCTTGTGAACATTTCGTCGTTATAACAAGGTTGGTAGAAACTAGTTTTTTGGAAATCTGTTGCAGCTCAAGTGTACTACAAAACCCACAATGTAATGCTCTCTCTCTCTCTCTGGGATGGCTGGTTAGCTAGCTAGAAAACATAGCTACACACAATAATACTAAAGTCAATATCAGCATGTGAAGTAGCTAGCTAGCAGCTAGCTAAAATCGCCTAAACAAACTGCACTATCAATTTAGGAGTCTTACTCACCAAGTTCAACTTGCAGCTCCTTCTCTGCCACTGAGCTTTAAACTGCATCTCTGCCCAGAGCGAGAGCAGAGTAACGTTGCTTTCTCACAGAGATAGTTTTGAGGAGGGAAACTCCATTAGAATCGTATTAACGCCTATTGTGTACGTTGCCCATAAGTCTTTAATGAGTCATGCGGTGCATTCTGGGTGATTCTGATACAAGGAGAGCTCTCCTTCAAGGAGTGAATGGGAGTCAATTGGGCGCTAGCTCAGAAACTGAACATTAGCATCAATTTGTGTGAACAAGAAGTACAACATTGGATATATTTTCCAAGATGTGAGATAATGAACTTGTTCTCTGTAATATCGTATATCTTTGGAATCGTGACATTACGTACTTTTGAGGAAAATAGGCAGGTTTCTTGACTCATACTCTGACTTTGAGAAGGAATTATGTGACGATTAGCGTAGCAACCATGTGACGCAGCATGACAATGTGAATGCACTGGGTCGAAATTCAGTTGGGTGGGGCATTTATCCATTCTCTTCCTTTCTGTAATATATATGTTTCCCACAGAGACAGGGTGTATGGTACTTAAAGGTAAAATGGAGTTGAATAATTTGGTACACTGTTTAGATTAAGCAAATCTCAAATAAACGGATGGATGTGTTCTAGACAAGTATGCCCATACCATCTATTTGCTGATTAGGCGATCTGGATTGCAGGTAATTGTTATAAAAGCCTTATGAAATGTGATAGGGTGTTATCCCCTATCTCCAGTGACTAGAATGATGTAGCTATGACGTGTTCCTCCACAATTTCCTGATTTTCACAGATGGACCACTTAGAAGTTAAATCATGGTGAAAAGTTGTATTTTACCCACTGACAGAACATTGGCTTTCACAAAATTGACAGGAGTTTCATGATTTTTATTTCTGGGGGTGGATTATCCCTTTAAGCACAACATTATTTATTGATGGAGAAATTGTGAGCAACGGCTGCTGACGATTCCTAGAGACATACCGTGTAGCCTGTTAAGAAGCTATGTTTTTTTTCTTCAAATTCAAGTTCAAGTTTAGTTTCATGTTTTTTTTATGTCATGTGCACAAGTACAGTGAAATGCCTTTCTTGCAAGCTCCAAACCCAACAATGCAGTAATCAGTATCAATGTAGCAATAAAATTAACATAAGGTAGAACAAAAACAGAAATTTTTAAAATAAATAAGAAGAACACGGGAAAGTAAGAAGCTAAACTCAGCAAAAACCCACCGACCAGAAAGGACTGGCAAAAAGTGCTCTTCACTGACGAGTCGCGGTGTTGTCTCACCAGGGGTGATGGTCGGATTCGCGTTTATCGTCGAAGGAATGAGCGTTACACCGAGGCCTGTACTCTGGAGCGGGATCGATTTGGAGGTGGAGGGTCCGTCATGGTCTGGGGCGGTGTGTCACAGCATCATCGGACTGAGCTTGTTGTCATTGCAGGCAATCTCAACGCTGTGCGTTACAGAGAAAACATCCTCCTCCCTCATGTGGTATCCTTCCTGCAGGCTCATCCTGACATGACCCTCCAGCATGACAATGTCACCAGCCATACTGCTCGTTCTGTGCGTGATTTCTTGCAAGACAGGAATGTCAGTGTTCCATGGACAGCGAAGAGCCCGGATCTCAATCCTGTTGAGCACATCTGGGACCTGTTGGATCGAAGGGTGAGAGCTAGGGCCACTCCCCCCAGAAATGTCCGGGACCTTGCAGGTGCCTTGGTGGAAGAGTGGGGTAACATCTTACAGCAAGAACTGTCAAATCTGGTGCAGTCCATGAGGAGGTGATGCACTGCAGGACTTTATGCAGCTGGTGTCCACACCAGATACTGACTGTTACTTTTGATTTTGACCCCCCTTTGTTCAGGGACACATTATTCCATTTCTGTTCGTCACATGTCTGTGGAACTTGTTCAGTTTATGTCTCAATCTTGTTATGTTCATACAAATATTTACACATGATAAGTTTGCTAAAAATTTCTTTTTTTGCTGAGTTTATATACAAGGTCAGTTTCAATATCAACTGAACTGGGACATTTTCAGTTACCAGGAATTGTGTACAAATCCTTGCTACATGAGGCCATGCATTATCATGCTGTAACATGAGGTGAATGGCATGACAATGGGTGTTAAGGTTGTCGTAGTCGTTCTCCTCCTCAGACGAGGAGGAGCATGGATCGGACCAAGATGCGGAGTAGTAGGTATTCATGTTTTAATGAACAAACAACAAATACAATTACGAAACTCTACAAACGTGACTAACCTGAAAACAGTCCTGTGTGGCCAAACACTGACACAGGAAACAAACACCCACAAAACACCAGTGAAACCCTGGCTGCCTTAGTATGACTCTCAATCAGGAGACAACGATAACACCTGTCTCTGATTGAGAATCATACAGGCCAACACACAAATCCCAACATAGAAAACAAACCTAGACCAACCCACCCAACTCACGCCCTGACCAACTAAAACAAATACATAACAAAGGAAAACAGGTCAGGAACGTGACAAAACCCCCCCCTTAAGGTGCGAACTCCGGGCGCACCAGCACAAAGTCTCTGGTAGCTCATGACTGGCTGGCGTCTCTGGCAGCTCCTGACTGGCTGGCGTCTCTGGCAGCTCCTGACTGGCTGGCGGCTCTGGCGGCTCCTGACTGACGGACGGCTCTAGCGGCTCTGACTGACGGACGGCTCTAATGGCTCGGGACAGACGGGCGGCTCTGAAGGCTCGTGGCAGACGGATGGCTCAGATGGCGCTGGGCAGACGGATGGCTCAGATGGCGCTGGGCAGACGGATGGCTCAGATGGCGCTGGGCAGACGGATGGCTCAGATGGCGCTGGGCAGACGGATGGCTCAGATGGCGTGGGGCAGACGGATGGCTAGACGGCGCTGGGCAGACGGATGGCTCAGACGGCGCTGGGCAGACGGATGGTTCAGATGGTGCTGGGCAGGCAGGCAGTTCAGACGGCGCTGGGCAGGCAGGCAGCTCAGACGGCGCTGGACAAGACGAGCAGTGCAGGCGGCGTTGGGCAGATGGCCGACTCTGACCTGCTGAGGCGCACAGTAGGCCTGGTGCGTGGTATCC
>NC_036858.1:36401519-36436511 GCF_002910315.2 Salvelinus sp. IW2-2015 | reverse complement strand
GAGTAGTAGGTATTCATGTTTTAATGAACAAACAACAAACACTACAAATTACGAAACTCTACAAACGTGACTAACCTGAAAACAGTCCTGTGTGGCCCAAACACTGACACAGGAAACAAACACCCACAAAACACCAGTGAAACCCTGGCTGCCTTAGTATGACTCTCAATCAGGGACAACGATACACACCTGTCTCTGATTGAGAATCATACCAGGCCAAACACAAAATCCCAACATAGAAAAACAAACCTAGACCAACCCACCCAACTCACGCCCTGACCAACTAAAACAAATACATAACAAAGGAAAATAGGTCAGGAACGTGACAATGGGCCTTAGGATCTCGTCATGGTTTCTCTGTGCATTCAAATTGCCATTAATAAAATGCAATAATGTTTGTTGTCCGTGGCTTATGCCTGCCCATACCATAACCCCACCGCCACCATGGGCCACTCTGTTCACAATTTTGACATCAAACTGCTCGCCCACACGACACTATACACGTTGTCTGCCATCTGCCCGGTACAGTTGAAACCGGAATTCATCCATGAAGAGCACACTGCTCCAGCGTGCCAGTGGCCATCGAAGGTGAGCACCTACCTGCTGAATTCGGTAACGACACCAAACTGGAGTCAGGTCAAGACCCTGGTGAGGACGACGAGCACGCAGATGAGCTTCCCTGAGACGGTTTCAGATTAACCGACACATGACACAGATTTGGGGGCGTAGTAGGAAGACGAGTACCGTGAACTGAGAGGTTGTGAGTTCAAATCCCATGTGAGGACATGATGAATAATATTTACTGTATAAATGAACATGCACAATGTGGTCATGTGTGTTAAAGTATGTAAAATGTGATGGTTTAATACACTATGTTAAAAGCATTGTGTGAGTACCCCAACGTTGCCAACAGACAAGGAGCTATGAATGGATCAGTGGTTCACCATCCAGGACCTTGATTGACTTGGCAACAGTAACAAGGGGTGATGTGTAATTATTATTTTTGGGGGGACCATTAGGTGACATCCTGACAACTGATACACATAAATGTTCCCATGAAATGTGTCTAGAACATTAATCAAGTAGTTTATATTCATTAGTAACCCAGGCATGTGTGTCTTCATTTGTGCCACATCTAGTTAGAGAAAAGCTGCTTACAGTACATGTCAAAAATCTTCTAAGAACCTTTTTAGTATGTTATAGCCTTAGAGTTAGGAAAACAGAACATACCCAGAATGCCGTTACCATGTTCTCAGAATATCCAATATTAATGTTCAAAAAATGTTTCATGGGACAATGGAAGAACATTCACGTGTCAAGTTTTTTGACGGTTAGGAAAATGCTTCAAGCATTGCGCTGTTTATGACTTGAAGCTTATCAACTCCCGAGATTAGGTTGGCAATACTAAAGTACCTATTAGAACATCCAATAGTCAAAGGTATATGAAATACAAATGGTATAGAGAGAAATAGTCTTATAATAACTACAACCTAAAACATCTTACCTGGGAATATTGAAGACTCATGTTAAAAGGAACCACCAGCTACCATCCTCTGAGCAAGGAACTTAAACGTTAGCTTTTTTACATGGCACATATTGCACGTTTACTTTCTTCAACACTTTGTTTTTGCATTATTTAAACCAAATTGAACATGTTTCATTATTTATTTGAGACTAAATTGATTTTATTGATGTATTATATTAAGTTAAAATAAGTGTTCATTCAGTATTGTTGTAATTGTCATTATTACAAATATATATATAAAAATCGGCCGATTAATTGGTATCGACTTTTTTGGTCTTCCAATAATCGGTATCGGTATCGGCGTTGAAAAATCATAATCGGTCGACCTCTAGTGTGTGTGTGTGTGTGAGTGTGAGCGTGTGTGTGCGAAGGTAAAGTGAGACTATCAGTCAGACAATGGTCACAAAGCACAGAGGGAGAACACATACAACTTTCCTGCTGACACAAATAGTACACACACAGCTGCCCCAGATTCCTATTGGGAAAGACCTGTAGGTTCAGCACATGCTGACGTTATATAATCAGCTAACAGGAAAATGTAGCAACACCTGTATTCATTTGGTCACCTCTTTACCTTTATTCACGATGTGATATGCGGACCTTGTAACAGTTGTAAGAGCAGAAATGTTGCAGGAGACAGGCAGGATCCTGTGCAGAAGTTGTGCCTTTATTCACTTTTGAAGGTGGTGGTCTACAGGTGCAACTGGCAATATTAACAAAATTATATTTACAAACTTCCCATAACTTCATAATGAAAAAGAAGCAGGCAAACCTGTCCATTCCATTGAGACTCAGGTTGTTGTTAGTCTCGCGTTGCCATACCTCCAAAAACATTGTTGTCACGCCTCCTTTGGAGGTCCAGAGAATTTTGGATTATCCGAAACGGTTTGAATGGCCAAATTTGTTTTGCATGGCCCGGTGCCCCGCGTGGGTGGAGATTTCACTTAACTGTGCAGTAGCACAGCTGCCGCACAGAAGTAATATCAGCCCGTGTAGAGAAACATGAGATTGAACTTCACTCAACTTTCTAGAGTTTTCCACCTTAACACTATCAACGTTTCCCTTTACTGTGGGAATTGTGATCGAATCACTGCAATATTAGCCACTTTCAATGCAACATACTGAAACAAAATGAAGCATGCAAAACTATGATTAGATTATGTTGTAGGCAGAACGCTTGGGAGTAGGATTCTATATTTGATTGACATGCACAACTAAGGCCTTACTCTACACAAACCGGTGCAACATAACCAATCAGAGCTGCAGTAGGCCTATATGCAAATAGAACATTGCCATTCTGTATATCGATCTGTGTCATTCATTTTGAACTGGACTGTGTTTACAGCATTAACAGTCATGAGTAGATGCGCTTGTTTTGAGATCAAAGTGAGAGCTGCATGTAGCCACGTGTACACATTTGTTCATATCCTTTGCTAGTTAGTGAGTTATTAGTCCAGTTATAGATCATTTGTAGTCAGCAATGGGGGAGTGATTGCTTCCTACAAGAGCACAAAACGTGTACATTTCTAGACATCTTTGAAAAGCAAGTCGGTTAAATAGCTTTTTTTTGTCTTAAAGGGACAGTGTTGTATTTTGAAACAGGCTTGAATAAACTAAGTAGCCAATAGGCAGAGGGTAGCATAATTTGTCTGATTCTCTGTAATAATGGTATGGAAATAATAATGCATTTTATTTTGTAAAGTGGTTTCTTGCGTCAAACAACACAACAACACTTGCAGTCACCTTCTTGTCTGAAGGACAAGTGGATAAGCATGTTAATGTCAGGCCCTGCATGTTTTTTTCAAAAGTCTCATGGAATGTACTGTAGGCGTAGATTGAACACCACACTTTGGCTGCTACCGTAGGCTGAATGATAGAACAGCTATTTCCATGTTAAAATGTTATGGGATGCATTTTGTTTTGATGGTAGGCCACTCCGGTTGGCCGACTATGATTAAATAGCCACAGTAGCCTACTTGACTACTGTCTGAAACTGTAACTTAAAGCGGGTACAGCCTCAGTGTTTACAGTAAACGCATGCTGGAAGTTGCACCGAATTTTCACAACCTTCAAGTTTGTACTGTATGCAGAACTGAAATTTGGTCAGTGCCAAAAAGAAATTGAGGGAACATTGCTTACTACTGTAAGTTGCTTTGGATAAGAGCATCTGCTAAATGTAAAATGTGACCGACCACCTAGATTCGGTCCTATGTAGCAACATTTTTAATGGTGTTTTTTTTTTATTTATTTTTTTTACATTGGATGAAAGTAGAGACTCAGAGCTAGAAAATGGTCAATCACACACTGCAGTTGAGGAGCAATGGGAAAGTTAAACTTGTAACCCCACTTTTGGGAAAATGGCCCGTGAATTTTTAGATACACTACTGGAGAGCTCTTCTTTGTCTACACCCATTCAGCGTTGTTCACACTCTCTTAAGCCTTAGCCCCACCCATCTCTTTAAGGATTCACATGTGAGGCCATGTGCTAAACAGAGTGAATACGGTAATGTAGTAAACAACAGAAGATTTCAAGACTAAAATTGGTGAAAGTAGTAGCAAAAAGTAGTGGTAAAAATACACTTTATCTAGTCCTTGCCCTATATATTAATCTGACTTTGGTGCAGGTCATGTTGTTCTTCACATTACCGTCTCTGGTAAACACACACTATATCAAATGAAATATATGTTTATTTGTCACATGCACATGATACAGAAGGTGTAAACGGTACAGTGAAATGGTTACTTGCATAGTGGAGTCTTTTATTTAGACACATAGCTAGCTAGCTAGCTAAACAATGAACCATAATCCCAACTCATAAAACCATGCAGCATGTATGAATCTGCAGGTAGCTAAAGCTAACCAACTAGGTTCAGTGTTAAATAGCTAGTTAACAGTAGGCTATAACTAGCAATGCAAATTGCTCTCTGAGGAATGAATAATATTACTAAACAGATCATACACGTAACGTTTGCTAGCGAACCAGCCAGCTAGTGTTAGCTACCTTAACTTCTCTAGGATAGGGGGCAGCATTTTCACATTTGGATGAAAAGCATACCCAAATTCAACTGCCAGCTACTCATCCCCAGAAGATAAGATATGCATATTATTAGTAGATTTGGATAGAAAACACTCTGAAGTTTCTGTAATAGTTTGAATCATGTCTATGAGTATAACAGTATTAGCAGGCGAAACCCTGAGGACAAACCATTCAGAATTTTTTTTTTTAGGTCACTCTCTTTTCAATGGGTTTTCATTGGGTATCCAGATTTCTAAGGGACTTTCTTGCCGTTCCTACCGCTTCCACTGGATGTCAACTGGACATTCCACGAACTGGATGTTAGAAATTGGTTGAGGTTTTTTCCTTTGTGTAATGAAGAAGTACGGCCATCTTGAACGAGGGTCACTTGAAGTGTACTGTTAGATAGAGGCACGTGACCAGACAGCTAGCTACAGTTTGTTTTAATCCTGTATTGAACACAGATCATCCCGTCTTCAATTTTATCGATTATTTATGTAAAAAAATACCCAAAGTTGTATTACAAAAGTAGTTTGAAATGTTTTGGTAAAGTTTACAGGTAACCTTTGAGATATTTTGTAGTCACGTTGCACAAGTTGGAACCGGTGTTTTTCTGGATCAAACGCGCCAAATAAATGGACATTTTGGATATATATCAATGGAATTAATCTAACAAAAGGACCATTTGTGATGTTTATGGGACATATTGGAGTGCCAACAACAGAAGCTCGTCAAAGGTAAGGCATGAATTATATTTTTATTTATGCGTTTTGTGTCGCGCCTGCAGGTGTAACAGTATAACTTTAAACCGTCCCCTCGCCCTGACACGGGCGCGAACCAGGGACCCTCTGCACACAACAACAACAGTCACCCACGAAGCGTCGTTACCCATCGCTCCACAAAAGCCGCGGCCCTTGCAGAGCAAGGTGCAACACTACTTCTAGGTTTCAGAGCAAGTYACGTAACTGATTGAAACGCTAGTAGCGCGTACCCGCTAACTAGCTAGCCATTTCACATCCGTTACACTCACCCCCCTTTCAACCTCCTCCTTTTTCCGCAGCAACCAGTGATCCGGGTCAACAGCATCAATGTAACAGTATAWCTTTAAACCGTCCCTTCGCCCCGACACGGGCGCGAACCAGGGACCCTCTGCACACATCAACAACAGTCACCCACGAAGCGTCGTTACCCATCGCTCCACAAAAGCCAAGGCCCTTGCAGAGCAAGGTGCAACACTACTTCTAGGTTTCAGAGCAAGTGACGTAACTGATTGAAACGCTAGTAGCGCATACCCGCTAACTAGCTAGCCATTTCACATCCGTTACACAGGGTTGAAAAATGCTTCTCTCTCTTTGTTTACTATGGTGCTATCCTCAGATAATAGCATCGTTTGCTTTCGCCGAAAAGCCTATTTGAATTCTGACATGTTGGCTGGATTCACAACCAGTGTAGCTTTAATTTGGTATCTTTCATGTGTGATTTAATGAAAGTTTGATTTTTATAGTAATTATTTTAATTTGGCGCTCTGCATTTTCTCTGGCTTTTGGCCAAGTGAGACAGTAGCGTCCCGCCTAAACTCAGATTTTTGGATATAAATATGAACTTTACCGAACAAAACATACATGTATTGTGTAACATGAAGTCCTATGAGTGTCATCTGATGAAGATCATCAAAGGTTAGTGATTCATTTGATCTCTATTTCTGCTTTTTGTTACTCCTCTCTTTGGCTGGAAAAATGGCTGTGTTTTTCTGTCACTTGGCTCTGACCTAACTTAATCGTTTGGTGTGCTTTCGTCGTAAAACCTTTTTGAAATCGGACACTGTGGCTGGATTTACAACAAGTGTATCTTTAAAATGCATATAATTGGTCGATTTGGATAGAAAACACTCTAAAGATTCTAAAACTATTCAAATTATATCTGTGAGTATAACAGAACTGATATGGCAGGCGAAACCCCGAGGACAAACCTTCCCCCCKAAAAAATGTTCAGCCTACCACTGTTTTCAATGACTGTCACTTTTATTATAAGGCAAAATCCTCCCAGATTGCAGTTCCTAGGGATTCCACTAGATGTCAACAGTCTTTAGAAAGAGTTTCATGTTGGTTTTTGGAAAAATGAGCCAGAAATTGTAGTTTTTCTAGATGGCTCCCATTTTGTCTGTAGTGTTTCCAAGTGCGTGGAAGAGAGCGCGTTCTTTGGTATTTTTCTCCGTTAAAGACAATAACGATTCTCCGTCTTAAATGTTATCGTTTATTTACTTATTAGGGTACCTAAGGTTTGATTATAAACGTTGTTTGACTTGTTTGGAAAAGTTTATTAGTAACGTTTGGGATTCGATTTGTATGCATTTTGATGGAGGGAAACTGGGTGGATTATTGACTGAAGCGCGCCAGCTAAACTGAGTTTTTATGGATATAAAAGGCCTCCCGGGTGGCGCAGTGGTCTAGAGCACTGCATCGCAGTGCTAACTGCGCCACCAGAGTCTCTGGGTTCGCGCCCAGGCTCTGTCGCAGCTGGCCGCGACCGGGAGGTCTGTGGGGCGACGCACAATTGGCATAGCGTCGTCCGGGTTAGGGAGGGTTTGGCCGGTAGGGATAACCTTGTCTCATCGCGCTCCAGCGACTCCTGTGGCGGGCCGGGCGCAGTGCGCGCTAACCAAGGAGGCCAGGTACACGGTGTTTCCTCCGACACATTGGTGCGGCTGGCTTCCGGGTTGGAGGCGCGCTGTGTTAAGAAGCAGTGCGGCTTGGTTGGGTTGTGCTTCGGAGGACGCATGGCTTTCGACCTTCGTCTCTCCCGAGCCCGTACGGGATTTGTAGCGATGAGACAAGATAGTAATTACTAGCGATTGGATACCACGAAAATTTAATAAATAAATAAATAAAAATTAAGAAGGACATTATCGAACAAAAGGACCATTTGTGATGTATCTGGGACCTTTTGGAGTGCCAACAGAAGAAGATCATCAAAGGTAAGGCATTTGTTATATCGCTATTTCTGACTTTCGTGGCGCACTTGCCTGGTTGAAATATGTTTTTCATGCTCTTGTTTGCGGGGCGCTGTCCTCAGATAATCGCATGGTGTTCTTTTGCCGTAAAGCCTTTTTGAAATCTGACACAGCGGCTGGATTAACAAGAAGTTGAGGTTTATTTTGATGTGTTACACTTGTGATTTTATGAAAATTAAATATAATTCTGTAGTTTGAATTTCGCGCTCTGCAATTTCACCGGATGTTAGCCATAAGAAGTTAACTTCATCCAGTGTGAAGTAATTGGTAACTTGGTAAACTATATTTTCAGAGTAGATTCCCCAACACTATTGAAACTAGTCCGCACAATGCAGCCACAGTACACATAGAAATAGAATGAATAGAACATGCTTGGAGCCTCTAACCCTGGAAATCTGACTGGTAAACTCATGGGTACACTTGCAATGGCTTTCTGGTATTGTGATACAATAATTTCCATGGATATGTAGAATATTCATTCTGATGTAGAATATTCATGATGAATGTAGAATATTCATGATGTTAGAGACATGCTCTGGGAACTTTGGCCACCACTAAGTATTTTTTAAACCTCCCACCTAGGGCTGGATGTGTCAATGTGTTAGCCTGGATACCTGTATCTTTAGCCACTCACTATACTCCATGTCATGTACCAAAGAGACTGGCCATTCTACCATCTTCAAATATGAACATTCTATAATTAATTAGCTCGAGGAGAACAGAAGGTTTGATCATGATTCGATCATCCTCACAGCTATTCTCCAATCACAACGATTATGCAAATATTGGAACTCCACAGAACACATTGGTATCCAATTGCTAAGCAACCGTTTTTTGTTTGTCCAAACGAAACCAATCTGTCAAAAGTTGCTAGCACATATCTACATTCTCCAAGCTAAATACATACTGCAATTCCAACCACAAAACGTCTAAGTCTCAAAATATAACAACTTGCCTCGCTAACAGCTAAATGTTTGTTTTTGACTTTTTTATAAATTCTAATTCTGTTTTTGAAGTTCCAGATGTTGTCATGGAAAATATGTATGTTATTTCCCACAACCAATGAGCAATTCCGCCCTCTATCCAGTGCATATTGAACACTGAGTTCGCCAGTCTCTTTGACAATGACAAGGAGTGATAAGGGGTAGAATGTTAGTTAAAGAGACTGGTACTCAGACTATCAATGTGTAGTTCACACATGCATAATCTATGAGCAGAAATACTGTTTGACCTCAATTAACCACAAAAACCCTAGAGTGAAAGCGACTGTTTTTCTGTAATCTGTGCTGTAATTTGAGTTCTAGACAATGAGCTTCATCAAAATACACACAGCAGAGCGAGAGAGAGAGCAATGCCACGGTGCACGTATATATCAGTCAAATTGCCAGGGTTAGAGGTTCCAAACCCTTTCTATTCATTCTATTTCTATGTGTGCTGCTGCTGCATTGTGGGGGGTGTTGCTTAGGCAACCAGAGACTTGATGCTAGTTTCTGGGTCTATTAGTGCTTCAGTCATAACCAGCAACATAAAAACGCGTATCAACTCCCGTGGAAATGGTAGTATGTTCAATGTAAGCAACCTGATTTATGTTCCTCTAACGCTCCTGAATGCCTCGATCAATCCGACAGCTATTGTCAGCAGTAATCATGTGCCTAAAAACATGAGTTAAACTGTTGGCACTGAGACGGTTCACCCTAGTAGGAAGCCCACTGTGAGCAGTTCATCCCGCACTTTCATCTTAAATGTAAATATCACTGTCATGTCTAGCTTTGATAAGCTTCCCAGTAAAGCACTAAAAACAAACAAGCAACACAGAAAAGGGCTAACAATAGCCCACATCAACATACAGTATGTTGCCTTAGAAACAAGGTTCATGAAATCGATTACTTGGTAACATCAGGTAAGATTCATAAACTGGCCCTATCTGAAACTCACCTAGATTATTCCTTTGATGATACAATGGTAGCAATACAAGGTTATAACATCAGTCGGAGGTGTTGCTGTATATATTCAGAGTCATATTCCTGTAAAGCTTAGAGAGGATATCATGTCAAATACTGTTAAAGTAATATGAAGTAATATGTCTACAGGTTCGCTTGCCTCACCCAAAGCCCATTCTTGTGGGAAGTTGCTATAGACCACCAAGTGCTAACAGTCAGTATCTGGATACTACCTGTAAAAATGCTTAATGTTGTATGTGATATTATTAACAGAGAGATACCTATCTCAAATCAAATCAAATGTATTTATAAAAAGCCATATCAAATCAAATATATTTATAAAGCCCTTCTTACATCAGCTGATATATCAAAGTGCTGTACAGAAACCCAGCCTAAAACCCCAAACAGCAAGCAATGCAGGTGTAGAAGCACGGTGGCTAGGAAAAACTCCTTAGAAATGCCAAAACCTAGGAAGATACCTAGAGAGGAACCAGGCTATGAGGGGTGGCCAGTCCTCTTCTGGCTGTGCCGGGTGGAGATTATAACAGAACATGGCCAAGATGTTCAAATGTTCATAACATGGTCAAATAATAATCACAGTAGTTGTCGAGGGTGCAACAAGTCAGCACCTCAGGAGTAAATGTCAGTTGGCTTTTCATAGCCGATCATTGAGAGTATCTCTACCGCTCCTGCTGTCTCTAGAGAGTTGAAAACAGCAGGTCTGGGACAGGTAGCACGTCCGGTGAACAGGTCAGGGTTCCATAGCAGAATAGTTGAAACTGGAGCAGCAGCATGGCCAGGTGGACTGGGGACAGCAAGGAGTCATCAGGCCAGGTAGTCCTGAGGCATGGTCCTAGGGCTCAGGTCCTCCGAGAGAGAGAAAGAAAGAAAGAAAGAATTAGAGAGAGCATACTTAAATTCACACAGGACACCGGATAAGACAGGAGAAATACTCCAGATATAACAGACTGTCCCTAGCCCCCCTACACATTAACTACTGCAGCATGAATACTGGAGGCTGAGACAGGAGGGGTCAGAAGACACTGTGGCCCCATCCGATGATACCCCCGGACAGGGCCAAACAGGTAGAATATAATCCCCCCCACTTTGCCAAAGCACAGCCCCCACACCACTAGAGGGATATCTTCAACCTCCAACTTACCATCCTGAGACAAGTCCGAGTATAGCCCACAAAGATCTCCACCACGGCACAACCCAAGGGGGGCGCCAACCCACCTATCTAACAGGGTGTTCTTTAATGGCAGCCTCTCTAATGTAAACCAGGTAGAGTTTGACATATGTCAAGGTAGCTCTCTTGGCCCCTTCCTTTTTTATATGTTTACTATTGACCTACCACTAGCATTAAGTAAAGCCTGTGTGTTTATGTATGCTGATGACTCCACATTAGATACGTCAGCTAACACAGCAAATGAAATTACTGCTACACTTAACAAAGAGCTGCATTCAGTTTTTGAATGGGTGGCAAGTGATTAGCTAGTCCTAAATACACTGAGTGTACAAAACATTAAGAACACCTTCCTAATATTGTGGGTATGCACACATTCAGGAGTCTGGCTTTAAAAGGTTTAAGACCAGTAGCCAATCCATTTCTACCTTTGTAACCTATGAGGATTTCATGCAAATTTAAATAAGTATAAATAAATAGCAATAGTTTCTCAATTATAAATAGCATCAGAAAGTTGTGAGCACATTTTAAAATTCAACATTAGCTAGGTTTCCATCAATTTGCATGAAGATTTTCAAGCGAATATTGTAATTGTAGTATTTGAACAACATAAATATGCAACTTTTTACCTTTTGTGTGTTTCCATCGAACTGGCTTCTTGCGAATTAAAAGCTGTGTGTAATGACATAAGGCACATGAAAAGCACTTTGTCATATAACTTTTCATTTACTGAATAAATAACAGAAGTACAATGTGTTTCCATCCCATCTTTAACTCTGATTATGGAGAGGTACTTTACTTGCGGAAAAATGGTTGGATGGAATCATGGTTAGTGTAACATACAGCATAGGCATTTCTATGCATTTTTATGCAAATTTAACCCTAGTCTCACAAGCCATACTCAAAGTATTGCGCGACATGTAAAGTTGACCGGGAGAGACTAGTTTAACCCTAACCCCAAAAACCCCACTCCCCATGGTTCCCCTACCATCACTGCCAGCCTTTCTAGCGGGTCTGGACGGGGTCCTGCATGGAGAACAGCCATCCACTGGAGGCCAGGGAAGCCTCGTGGGTCGTGGTGGTACACCTGGTCACGATCTCTTGTGCTCTGGGTCACGGGGGCACCCTGGGGGCAGTGGTGGGCATCTTACAGGACCCAGCCTGAGATCTGGAGCTGGGGCTGGAGGAGAGGTTCTCATCTGGACTGCTGCGGCCACTGTCACTCTCCCCTAGCTGGGGTGAGGACATGGGGCTGTATGGTGGGCTCTGGGGCTCCTCCTCACTGGAGATGGAAAAAGACGCCATGACACTCTGGCCCAGAGACACACTGTCTGATGAACTGAAGTCAGAGTCGGAGGACTCGGACCCGCTGAGCTGCTCTTGGGGATTGCCACAAACCTGTGCACTCCCATACCTCGTTCAAAGGCACTTAAATATTTTGTCTTGCCCATTCACCTTCTGAATGGCACACATACGCAATCTATGTCTCAATTGTCTCAAGGCTTAACCTTTTCACACATACCAACAAACGGGTGTGATCATTCTACAGTGGTCCCTGCAGCGTACGCTCAAACTGGTGTGACTAGAACCCTTATTTATAACGTCCAGTTTTGATTGACGCAACAATCAGTATTTGAGCTGGCCACACTATTTTGTTCACGGAAACAAGTTGCACAAACACAGTCCTTATAAAGTTATGTGCAGAATGTGACCAGTTTATTTTTGGATGCAATGTTTGTTTGTTTTTCACACACATAGCTGGCACATAGCTTAGCATTAGCTCATTATAATCAGTACAACCTCCATAAAAGTATTTTACACACACCACAGGTGTCCATTACAATCTATGTAATGGAATGCATTATTTGTCAGCCATACTTGAAAACAAGTGAATAAAACTGTAAATACATTATGCTCCATACATACATTCATACATACATACTGTACTGTATACGCCTACAGTAGAAATGACAAAACGATGTACAGAAAATAAGGAACTTATTTTGATAGGAATGCACACATGTCCACAGTCAGAAAATGTTCCAATTCGTGCAAGACCTCTCAAATGTCTGTAGACTTGATCTGCGCAAACTTTGGTGAAGTGAGTCGACTCTCAAAGAGAGAAGTTTGTCCGGCTCAATAAAGCCTCAAACATAAATTGTCCGCAACGCTGAAATGGGCTACCACACCTTAATTCAAACTGCTGTTAAAAAATACAACTTGTTAGAAAATCATTGGAAATTGACAAGTTGAAACATAGCCTATAGATAATTAGCAGGCAGCGCATTTTAACTGTCCTGTTGTGTAATAATCACATTTTAACTGTCCTGTTGTGTAATAATCACATTTTAACTGTCCTGTTGTGTAATAATCCACATTTTAACCTTTCACCTTTTTTTCTCCTGTTTGTGTAATAATCACATTTTAACTGTCCTGTTGTGTAATAATCACATTTTAACTGTCCTGTTGTGTAATAATCACATTTTAACTGTCCTGTTGTGTAATAATCACATTTTGGAACCGTACGTGCATTCTGACATCACGTGCATAAAAGAACTCACGCTGGGGCAACCGTTAGAGATATTTGGAACTCACGTATGAAAAGGTTAAAAATCCTTCTTTAACCCGTCTCCTCCCCTTCATCTACACCAGGTATTCCCAAACTACCCCCAGGGGTACGCACAATGCCGTCTGGGTTACGGCAAATAAAAAGGTGATTCTTTTTTTTCATATTTTCAAACAGTCCATTTATATTTTCCAACGGGGCTATACATTTGGGTGATTTTTTTTCCTCGCCTGAGTAGCTTCGTTTCACTGCCAAAAATTTAATTAAACTATCTAGTGTTAATTAAACTATCTAGCGAAATAACAACACAATGTCAAATACAGGTAGCCTAGTCAAATAATTAACATCCAATCACATTAACCGTTACTCTCTTGCGGGAATTCCGCTAACGGTCCATATGTAGCCAAACGTAGCTGCTGCTCATGTTGGTATCTGTACTGATGGCGCAAAAGCCATGACAGGGAGACATAGTGGAGTGGTAACGCTCATGCAAGCAGTTGCTCCCGACACCACTTGGGTACACTGCAGCATCCACCGAGAGGCTCTTGCTGCCAAGGGAATGCCTGACAGCTTGATCGACGTTTTGGACACTACTGTGAAAATGGTTAACTTTGTTACAGCAAGGCCCCTGAACTCTTGTGTATTTTCTGCACTATGCAATGATATGGGCAGCGACCATGTAACGCGTTTACAACATACAGAAGTGCGGTGGTTATCAAGGGGCAAAGTATTGACACGTTTTTTTAATTGAGAGACGAGCTTAAAGCTTTCTTTACTGACCATAATTTTTACTTGTCTGACCGCTTGCATGATGACGAGTTTCTCACACGACTGGCCTATCTGAGTGATGTTTTTATTCGCCTGAAGGATCTGAATCTAGGATTACAGGGACTATATTCAATGTGCGGGACAAAATTGAGGCTATGATTAAGAAGTTAGAGCTCTTCTCTGTCTGCATTAACAAGGACAACACACAGGTATTTCCATCATTGTGTGATTTTTTGTGTGCAAATGAACTCAAGCTTACAGACAATGAAATGTGATATAGAAAACAACCTGAGTGAGTTGGGTGCGCAATTAAGCAGGTTATTCTGCCCTGGAATTGCTTTCCCATGCAAAACTAGACAGATAGCTAAAAACGAAGTCTTCAATAAAACTCCCAAGGTGTGACTTATCTTGAATTAATATATTGAAAATGTTTATGTTGTGAAACTGCAAAATACAGAAAATAATATACTTTAGTATTCAATTCACATCGACATACTGTAGCTGTACCTCATACATTTCAAGTTGAAGTTGCATAAATACAAAGCAACTGCAAAGGTACCATGTATCTGGCATGATGCCAAACCACATAGCTAATTGTTACTCATAGGGTAATTGGCTAAGTCCTTTCATTACTCTAATAATGTGCAACCACCTCCGTACAATAACAAAGCATATTACACTAGAAACAGTAACAAAACTACAGTATTGTATGTTTTACAATTTGTTTACATGACGCACGAGCAAAGTAATACAGCTGACAGCATACATGAAAGGCAAGGCAATTTGTGTGAGTAAATGCAACCAACTAACATTGATAAGTAAGCAATTCTATCAATAACAGGATTATCATCACTAGCAATATGCTTGAATCGAACTTACAAACAAATATTTTCCGAGGCTGAAGCGTTACAAGAAATAACTGCACCGAAAGACCTGCACCGTAGCGATGTTTTTAGCTGCTTCTCTGCATGTCTCTTCCTGTTTCCTTACAGTCTTTCTAAGTACCAGAAAGCTCCACTAGGGGGCGATAAACACCATGGAACACATGAAAATCCATCTTAACCACTGTAATAAAATAATCTGTTACCTTCTAACAGGATGGCAGCACACAGGTACTGTCCCGAAACGGATGACACAAAGAACTGGATTGTGCACCGGGGCCTCCCACTCCTCTTTCTATTCTGGTTAGAGCCAGTTTGCCCTGTTCTGTGAATCGAGTAGTACACAGCGTTGTGCGAGATCTTCGGTTTCTTGGCAATTTCTCACATGGAATAGCCTTAATTTCTCAGAACAAGAAATAGACTGACGAGTTTCAGAAGAAAGTTCTTTGTTTTTGACCATTTTGAGCCTGTAATCAAACCCCTAAATGCTGATGCTCCAGATACTCAACTAGTCTAAAGGAGGCCCGTTTTATTGCTTCTTTAATCAGAACAACAGTTTTCAGCTGTGCTAACATAATTTCAAAAGGGTTTTCTAATGATCAATTATCCTTTTAAAATGATTAACTTGGATTAGCTAACATGACGTGCCATTGGAACACAGGAGTGATGGTTGCTGATAATGGGCCTCTGTACGCCTATGTAGATATTCCATTAAATATAAGCCATTTCCAGCTACAATAGTCATTTACATTATTAACAATGTCTACAATGTATTTCTTATCAATTGGATGTTATTTTAATTTTAAGGACCACAAAACTTGTGAATGGTAGTGTACATGTAGCCAGGTAAACAATCCCGACCTATGTTTCGCAAAACAAACACGTACACATACCTCCATCACTAGCTTTAAGCACCAGCTCTCAGAGCAGCTCAGAGATCACTGCACCTGTACATAGCTCATCTGTAATTAGCCCATCCAATCTAACTCATCCCCATACTGTATTTATTTATTTATCTTGCTCCTTTGCACCCCAGTATCTCTACTTGCACATTCATCTTCTGTACATCCTACCATTCCAGTGTTTAATTGCTATATTGTAATTACTTCGCCACCATGGCCTATTTATTGCCTTACCTCTCTTATCCTACCTCATTTCCACATGCTGTATATAGATTTTTCTACTGTATTTTTGATTGTATGTTTGTTTATTCCGTGTATAACTCTGTGTTGTTGTATGTGTCGAACTGCTTTGCTTTATCTTGGCCAGGTCGCAGTTCCAAATGAGAACTTGTTCTCAACGAGCCTACCTGGTTAAATAAGGGTGAAATAAAATACATTTCAAAAATACATTTACATTTACATTTAAGTCATTTAGCAGACGCTCTTATCCAGAGCGACTTACAATGTGTCGAACTGCTTTGCTTTATCTTGGCCAGGTCGCAGTTCCAAATGAGAACTTGTTCTCAACGAGCCTACCTGGTTAAATAAGGGTGAAATAAAATACTCCCACATAGGGAAATAGAGTCTGCGAGAAGAGCCCTGTGGCGTCAGGCTATTCGTTGTGGGAAATGTGTGTGGGGAAACATTTAATCACAGGTAAGGCATTTAACTTGTTTAGTACAGTCTGTTTATAACTCCACTTACTCCACACAACGTTCTTTCTCATACTAGGGCTGTTGCGGTGACCATATTACCACCACACCGGCATTCCTGAGTCATGACCGCAGTAAAATTCCACATGACCGTTGAGTCACGGTAATCTCCTTTTATGTACTCTGGATATGCTTTGGTAGTACCCAATTTACTAACTACCATCAGGGCCTATTCGCCTGGGCTCTATTGTCTATTCGGTGCTCTATTGTCCCTCTAACCACTCTGACATCAATGCAAATGCAATCGAAAATTACATCAAACTCTTATCATCAAAACAATCGGCATATCATACTTTAAAAACTCACCTCACTGTGATGACCAATTTGAAGAAAGTTCAACAGCAGGTTGAAACAGTGTAAAACATAGTTGTTGTGGATGTTGTTTCACTGCCTAACACACCGAAATGGACAGAGCTTTCTAAGGTGATAATTTATTCAAAACACTATAAGCATATTAGAGCTTATGCATATGCATAAGTATGTGGACACCTGCTCATCGAATATCTCATTCCTAAATCATGGGCATTAATATTGAGTTGGTCCCCCCTTTGCTGATTTAACAGCCTCCACTCTTCTGGGAAGGCTTTCCACTACATGCTGGAACATCGCTGCGGGGACTTGCTTCCATTCAGCCACAAGAGTATTAGTGAGGTCGGCACTGATGTTGGGCMTTTAGGCCTGGCTTACAGTCGCCGTTCCTATTCATCCCAAAAGTGTTTTGTTTGATGGGGTTGAGGTCAGGGTTCAGTGCAGACCCTTTCAAGTTCGTCCACACCAATCTCGACAAACCATTTCTGTATGGTCCTCGCGTTGTGCATGAGGGCATTGTCTTGCTGAAACAGGAAAGTGCCTTCCCCAAACTGTTACGACAAAGTTGGAAGCACAGAATCATCTAGAATGTCCTTGTATGCTGTAGCGTCAAGGTTTCCCTTCACTGGAGCGAAGGGGCCTAGCACCGAATCATGAAAAAGAACCCCAAACCCAGATTTGTCCCTCGGACTGCTAGATGGTAAAGCGTGATTCATCACTACTAAGAACACGTTTCCACTGCTCCAGAGTCCAATGGCGGTGAACTTTACACCACTCCAGCCAACGCCTGGCATTGCTCATGGTGATCTTAGGCTTGTGTGCGGCTGCTACGCACTACAGCACTCGGATATCCCGTTCTGTTAACCTGTTGTGACCTACCACTTCGTGGCTGATCCGTTGTTGCTGCTAGACGTTTCCACTTCACAATAACATCACTGACAGTTGACCAGGGCAGCGCGAGCTGGGCAGAAAATCTGATGAACTGACTTGTAGAAAAGGTGGCATCCTCTGACGGTGCCACGTTGAAAGTCACTGAGCTCTTCAGTAAGTCTGTTCTACTGCCAATGTTTGTCTATGGAGATTGCAATATTGTAATAAAACAAATCTAGTGATACAGTGCATTCGGAAAGTATTCAGACCCCTTGACTTTTTCCCAAAAACTTTACATTACAGCCTTATTCTAAAATGGATTAAATTGTTTTTTTCTCCTCATCAATCTGCACACAATATCCCATAATAACAAAGCAGGTTTTTTGACATTTTTGCACATTTATGAAAGTTAAGAACGAAAATATTAGTATTCAAACCCTTTACTCAGTACTTTGTTGAATCACCTTTGGCAGCAATTACAGCCTCAAGACTTCTTGCGTATGATGCTTTAAGCTTGGCACATCTGTATTTGGGGAGTTTCTCCCATTCTTCTCTGCAGAGCCTCTCATGCTCTGTCAGGTTGGACAGAGAGCGTCAGTACACACCTATTTCCAGGTCTCTCCAGAGATGTTTGATCGGGTTCAAGTCCGGGTTCCGGCTGGGCCACTCAAGGACATTCAGAGACTTGTCCCCAAGCCACTCCTGCGTTGTATTGGCTGTGTGCTTAGGGTCGTTGTCCTGTTGGAAGGTGAACCTTCGCCCCAGTCTGAGGTCCTGAGCACTCTGGAGCATGTTTACATCAAGGTTCTCTCTGTACTTGGCGCCATTCATCTTTCCCTCGATCCTGACTAGTCTCCCAGTCCCTGCCATTGAAAAACATCCACACAGCATGATGTTGCTACCACCATGCTTCACCTTAGGGATGGTGCCAGGTTTCCTCCAGATGTGTCGCTTGGCATTCAGGCCAAAGAGTTCAATCTTGGTTTCATCAGACCAGAGAATCTTGTTTCTCATGGTCTAAGAGTGGGCTGTCATGTGCCTTTTACTGAGGAGTGCCTTCTGTCTGGCCGCTCTACCATAATGGCCTGGTTAGTGGAGTGCTGCAGAGATGGTTGTCCTTCTGGAAAGTTCTCCTATCTCCACAAAGGAACTCTGGAGGAACTCACCTCCCTGACCAAGGCCCTTCTCCCCCGATTGCTCAGTTTGTCCGGGCGGACAGCTCTAGGAAGAGTCTTGTTGTTTCAAACTTTTTCCAGTTAAGAATGATGGCCACTGTGTTCTTGGGGACCTTCAATGCTGCAGAAATGTTTTGGTACCCTTCCCCAGATCTGTGCCTCGACACAATCCTGTCTCGGCACTCTACGGATAATTCCTTCAACCTCATGGCTTGGTTTTTGCTCTGACATGCACTGTCAACTGTGGGACCTTAAATAGACAGGTGTGTGCCTTTCCAAATCATGTACAATCAATTGAATTTACCACAGGTGGACTCCAATCAAGATGTAGAAACATCTTAAGGATGATCAATGGAAACAGGATGCACTTGAGCTCAATTTCGAGTCTCATAGCAAAGGGTATCAATACTTTGGTAAATAAGGTATTTCAGTTTTTTTATACATTTGCTAAAATGTCTAAAAACCTGTTTTCGATTTATCATTATGAGGTATTGTGTGCAGATTGACGAGGGGAAAAAATAACCTGACAAAATGTAAAAAAGTCAAGGGGTCTGAATACTTTCCGAATGRACTGTACATAACTTGACATTTCTTCCATCCATTATTTTAAGATAACCAACCTTCCAATTAATGGCATGGATTTCTTAGCCGCTAAAACTGCTAGGTTACCCAGTTTCTTCTGTTAACAGTCTCCAGTATCAACATTTCCAAGCAAACAAAAATGGGAGAATCTGTAGACATGCTGGCATAAAATAACATACCCTTTGCCAGAATTCTGCATGCCTTCACAAGACCATGACTTATGCAGCAGAAGAATAACATTTCTGAGTGCATGATATTGCATGATATTCAGTGTCATTGGCATATAGTACGTTCTATGGATGGTCTTAAACTGCAGTACTTTAAAGCTGAGATGATATGAACATGACTGGCCATTCTAAAATATCTGTATCCATTTATCATCATCAATAGCGTCTCCCAGGTCTTCCTCACAGTTTTGTTTGACGTGTTTTGTGTCATCAGGAAAAGCCTATCAGTTTGGAAATCAACTTCAGAGGTTTGTCKGACTGCCTTAAAATAGTTTCAATCTTTGAAGTTTCTTGCTTGTCCAGTGTTTACTGCACAGAGAYAAMYAAMTGTTYRYTRMGCAKAAYTRCKKCTCWGCGCRGTCACAGACTGGTCTTCCCTGGCTGCCTGACCCTGCTGGGATATGATGAGCATAGTGTTGTGTACTGACTGTACACCCTGTCTCTTATACACATCTAGATGTGTATAAGAGACAGCTAAAATATCTGTATCCATTTATCATCATCAATAGCGTCTCCCAGGTCTTCCTCACAGTTTTGTTTGACGTGTTTTGTGTCATCAGGAAAAGCCTATCAGTACCCTTGATACAGTTTGGAAATCAACTTTGGATGTTTGTCAGACTGCCTTAAAATAGTTTCTTGCTTGTCCAGTGTTTACTGCACAGAGAAAATGAAGTGTTATGTTGGCACAAATCCCACTCTGCGCTGTCACAGACTGGTCTTCCCTGGCTGCCAGACCCTGATGAGACCCCTGTCACTATCTGATCCTGCTCAGATGAGGCATGACAAAGAATGACCTTGGTGTGCATTTATACATTATATTATCCATGAATAGAATCAATGGTTCAATAATTGAAATGACCATTATTCCCAGATCCCAGACTGTATCCTAGCCATCAACTCAAGATGGAACTTTATATCCATTCACTGATTGTTATAATATACTGCAACATTCACTTGAGCTCCGTAGACTGGTTTTCTCTGGCTGTCTGACCCTGCAGGGACACCTGTCACTATCTGATCCTGCTAAGACATGATGAGTATAGTGGTGTGTACTGACTGTGCACCATGACAGTGACGGCTGTAACCTGTTTATACCATGTCAGTGTGAAAAGTAAGTAATTAGCTAGGGAAACTGACAAATCAATAATGTTACATTGCTATACTGAACAATAAAAACTCWTATTACGCTGAAACAACGTCAGAATATCGGTCTTTTGGCTAGCTCTAGCTAATGGTACATCATCAAATGTACTTCTGTTGAAACGGGACAAAACAAAGGCTACAAAACATTCCCATATACAGTTCAACTCTTAGATACTGCTACCTGACAGATAGCTAGAGGCTAGGTAGAGCTGAAGTGGCTGTGGTAGCTACTAGCTAGRTAACTAGCTGCTAGGAGTTCATTCACTCCAGTCAAAAGGGGATGAAACATTAGCTAACATGTCAGTTACACTACTAGCTCAYCACTTGGAATACATACTTTTTTTCTGTCAAACAGCAGTTACCTTGTCCTCTATATSAGTCAACTAAAGAGTAMCCAGTTTATGCTCTGCTTGCTTTTACAATTTGGAGAGAAAGCAGCACGCTCTGTGGTGTTCATGCTGTRCTAAATCCAGCTTTTGTAATTGGACAGTGAGCATTCTAGGCTATTTTGGCAGCTTGTTTCCGGGGCTAGACCCTAAAAGTCCGGAGCAGGGCCAGCTAGCCCTTGGCTAAGTTTGGTGCCAGCCCACTTTAGAWTGTGSAGGTGTGAACACTCGCTTAGCCCCGGGCTAAAATCTCCCATAGCCCTGGGCTAAGGTGTGAATGTGCCTTATGTAAACTCCTTTGTATGCTGTGTAGGTGGATGTTGTCCATAGACACTAAAAGGTCACTATCAAGCACATGTCTAATGATAGCAAATATCTCTGTTTAGTTTAAAAGAGAACCTTCCATGTAACTGATACGATGAGTGAGGCTTTATTGTTCTTTGCCAAGATGCGGCCTATAAATGTGTGTGTGTGTGTGTGTGTGTGTGTGTGTGTGTGATGTCATCACTACTCTCCCTAGTCCCAGGATTGGCAATTACGTTACATCTAGGCCTGTGAAATTTTGTCAGCCGGTTATTGTCATGCAAAAGATTGCCGGTGTCACGGTAATTGACAGTTGGTTCATAATCATGAACCAACAACAACACCTAGGGCTATACCTTCTCTCCCAGACTCATGGATAGACATTTTGGAGTGTATCATAAGGTAACCAGTCCATCCAGTAAGKATAATAATACAGTCCACACTAATCAAATCAAATCAAATGTATTTATATAGCCCTTCGTACATCAGCTGATATCTCAAAGTGCTGTACAGAAACCCAGCCTAAAACCCCAAACAGCACGCAATGCAGGTGTAGAAGCACGGTGGCTAGGAAAAACTCCCTAGAAAGGCCAAAACCTAGGAAGAAACCTAGAGGAACCAGGCTATGAGGGGTGGCCATCCTCTTCTGGCTGTGCCGTGGAGATTATAAACAGAACATGCCAAGATGTTCAAATGTTCATAAATGACCAGCATGGTCAAATAATAATAATCACAGTAGTTGTCGAGGTGCAGCAAGTCAGCACCTCAGGAGTAAATGTCAGTTGCTTTTCATAGCCGATCATTAAGAGTATCCTACCGCCCCTGCGGTCTCTAGAGAGTTGAAAACAGCAGGTCTGGACAGGTAGCACGTCCGGTGAACAGGTCAGGGTTACATAGCCGCAGGCAGAACAGTGGAACTGGAGCAGCAGCACGGCCAGGTGGACTGGGACAGCAAGGAGTCATCATGTCAGGTCGTCCTGAGGCATGGTCTAGGGTCAGGTCTCCAGAGAGAGAAAGAAAGAGAGAAAGAGAGATTTAGAGAGAGCATACTTAAATTCACACAGGACACCGATAAGACAGGAGAAGTACTCTAGATATAACAAACTGACCCTAGCCCCCCGACACATACACTACTGCAGCATAAATACTGGAGGCTGAGACAGGAGGTCAGGAGACACTGTGGCCCCATCCGATGATACCCCCGGACAGCCAAACAGGAAGGATATAACCCCACCCACTTTGCCAAGGCACAGCCCCCACACCACTAGTGGTATATCTTCAACCACCAACTTTCCATCCTGAGACAAGGCCGAGTATAGCCCACAAAGATCTCCGCCACGGCACAACCCAAGGTGGGGGGGGGTGCGCCAACCCAGACAGGAAGATCACGTCAGTGACTCAACCCACTCAAGTGACGCACCCCTCCTAGGGACGGCATGAAAGAGCACCAGTAAGCCAGTGACTCAGACCCTGTAATAGGAGCATAGGCTAGACCAATTATGTACCAAAGACATCTTAAATCAGTTGTGTTTTATGTGTTCCTGCCATGCGTAATATGCTGTTATGCTATGTATTGTATTACGGCACAATTAGGGTTGCAAAGGGTCGGAAACTTTCCAGTAAACTTTCCAGGAATTTTTCCGGAAATCTCTCATGTCAAGTTAAGCCCGGCAATATTGGGAATTTTGCTTAAATTCATTAAAAAAAGTTAACTTATGACAGTGAACCTTTTTTTGTGGGATACACATAAGGCAATTCTAGGTCTTTTGGCATATTTTGATTAAACTATCCCCAATTCAATGGAATTGCAACCCTGCATGCACAGTGCATTCTTCCATCACATGTACAGCATGTACTAATGAGATGCTATTGAGCCCACACTACTACACTGTCTGAGCCAAGGACTACATGCTTTCTGGTTGTGATTACAATACTGCATGGGGTGAATATATTTTATATAACATACATGATGTTTTGCTAATTAGTAAATAGCAGCCTACAGCAAAGTCTGTTTAAATCATTTCTAACTTGTTAACAATTTCTGCTAGTTAGTTTTTGCTACCATGTGGATTTTAGCTTGCTTGAGCCTGCTAACTGAGTAGTGTTAATTCACCTGTTTCCATACARGTTTCATTTTAAAACATGTATCTTACAAAGGAGTTGTTAATTTTAACTGCTTAACTATTTATCTGTACATGGAATTGTATTGTTTTTTTTTCTCATTTTTTTATAATCTTTACAGGAAAATGCCACGGGKACTATCTGATGTGTGGAGACATTTCACTGCAGCTAACGTAGACGGAAAAGCTGTGTACATTTGCAAATACTGTGCCAAATCATATGGGAAGAATGCAACAAAGATGCAGAAGTGCATAAAGTTCCCTCGGTGCTCACAACAAGCAACCTCTGACAAAAGTCCCTCTACTTCTTTTCGAGGTGAAAAAAAATGAATCAGACACCTTATCGATAGCAACAGCTCATGGTCRTCCTGGAATCAGAAGTTTTTTGGACTCAGTGGAGGAACGTAGTTAGAGAATATGCTGATGAATGTCCAATAGACAGGAAATGTGTATTGGAAGAGATTTATAAATGTTCTTCGCCCAGCATACACCCCACCAACCAGACATGCTTTATCTACTCATTTGCCAGATACAGAGTTCAACAGAGTTCAAGTGAAMGTCAAGCAAATCATAGAGAAAGCAGACTGTATTGCAATCATCTCTGATGGGTGTTCGAATGTTCGTGGGCAAGGAATAATTAACTACATCATATCCACCCCTCAACCAGTATTCTACAAAAGCACAGACAAGAGGGGTAACAGACACACCGGTCTCTACATTGCAGATGAGCTGAAGGCAGTCATCAATGACCTTGGATCACACAAGGTATTTGCACTGGTGACAGACAATGCTTTGACCATGAAGGCTGCTTGGTCTAAATTGGAGTCCTATCCTCACATCACACCCATTGGCTGTGCTGCTCTTGCATTGAATCTGCTCCTCAAGGACATCATGGCACTGAAAACAATGAATCAACTCTACAAGAGAGCCAAGGAAATGGTTAGGTATTTGAAGGGTCATCAAGTTACAACAGCAATCTACCTCACCAAGCAAAGTGAGAAGAATAAGAGCACCACATTGAAGCTGCCCAGCAACACCCATTGGGGTGGTGTTGTCATCATGTTTGACAGTCTCCTAGATGGGAAGGAGTCTCTCCAAGAATGGCCATATCTCAGTCTGCCGATATGGACAGCCCCATCAAGAGGATCCTCCTAGATGATGTATTTTGGGAGAGAGTGGTAAGCAGCCTGAAACCCCTGAAACCTATAACAGTGGCCATTGCACGGGTTGAGGGAGACAATGCCATCCAGTCTGATGTTCATACTCTGCTTGCAGATGTAAGAGAAGATATCCGTACTGCCCTGCCCACTTCACTGTTGCTCCAAGCAGAGGAAACTGTAGTTCTGAAATACATCAAAAAGTTTGAAGACTTCTGCCTGAAGCCCAAACATGCCGCCGCGTACATGTTGGACCCCAAGTATGCTGGCAAGGGCATCCTGTCTGGTGCAGAGATCAACAAGGCCTATGGTTTCATCACTACCGTGTCTCGCCACCTTGGCCTGGATGAGGGCAATGCTATTGGCAGTCTGGCGAGGTACACATCCAAACAATGGCTTTGGAATGGAGATGCAATATGGCCGTCGTGCTAACATATCTCATCAGCCACCTGGTGGAAGGGATTTTGTGGATTAGAGGCTCTTTCCCCTGTTGCCTCCATCATCCTCCAAATCCCACCAACATCAGCCGCCTCAGAGCGCAACTGGTCTTTCTTTGGGTACACACACCAAAGCACGCAACAGGCTGACCAATACAAGGGTTTAAAAATTGGTGGCCATCCGGGCAAATTTGAGGCTTTTTGAGCCTGACAACGAGCTATCCTCAACAAGGTTGGAAAGTGACAGTAAAGATGAGGCCTCAGAGTCTGATGTACAAAAGGTGAACATTGAGGAGATCCAGGGAGGACATGGAWGCCTGAGAGGAAGACAACCAAAGCTTTAGTTTCTAGACTATCATTTTAAAGATGTATGTTGAAAACTTTTTGGGGAGATGCGATCGATGGATCATTGGGGATCATTCAATATTCCCTTTCTTTTGTTGTTCAGTGAAATCATCCCATGTGAAGAGTCAACTCATTTAATTAAAGTTCAATTTGTAACAAAATAATAAAATAAAATAAATTATATTGGAAGGATTTAATCATTTGCAATTATGTCTACTTATGATAAGGTAAAAGGTTTATGTTTCTGTCACCATATGATATGGTAAATATATCCAATGCAAAAAACATCTACATTTAAATGGTATTAATAATAATTTGCATATATTTACGTTAATTCCCATATATTCCCTTTAATTCGCACGGAAAGTTTCCATCTCTGAATATTCCCTAAAATGTGCAACCCTAGGCACAATCAACATTTTTATTCTGTTTTTTTGTGTGTTCGGGCTTGTGCTCATAAGCCTATACATATGCATAAGATTTAATATGCGTATGGGGMTTTTGAATTAATCATCACCTTGGAAAGCGCTGTCCATTTCGTTGTCAGGCTTTGAAACAACATCCACAACAACCATGTTTTACACTCAGTTTCAACCTTCTGTTCAACTTCTTTATTCAAATTATCATCATAGTGAGGTGTTTTAAAAGTACGATAGGCCTACTGTTTTGATGGTAAGTGTTTGATGTGAATTTCGATTGCATTTGCCTTGATGTCAGAGTGGTTAGAGGGACAATAGAGTCCTGAGTACCAAGCCATTAGGACCTGATGATCGTTAGCAAGTTGGATACTACTAACATGTGTCCAGATATAAATAAAATAATAATTATAATAATAATAATATTATATAATTATAATAAAATAATTCATAAAAGGAGATTACCTAAATGGTCATGTGGAATTTTACTGCAGTCATGACTCATGACTGCTGGTGTGGCTGTAATATGTATGGTCACAGGTACAGCCCAGTACACATTTCCATAGTAACTCCAGCTCCTGGGTGCATTCTGGTTCATTGAACAGGCATCTACTACAAATCTACAGACAATGTCATAGTGAAGACAGGTTTTTATACATTTTTACACATTTATAAAAATAAAAAGCAGAAATACCTTATCTACTTAAGTTTTCAGACCCTTTGCTATGAGACTCCATTTATCATACTTGAGATGTTTCTACATCTTGATTGGAGTCCACCTGTGGTAAATTCAATTGATTGTACATGATTTGGAAAGGCACACYCCTGTCTATTTAAGGTCCCACAGTTGACAGTGCATGTCAGAGCAWAATCCAAGCCATGAGGTTGAAGGAATTGTCCGTAGAGTSCTGAGACAGGATTGTGTTGAGGCACAGATCTGGGGAAGGGTACCAAAACATTTCTGCAAAATTGAAGGTCCCCAAGATCACAGTGGCCTCCATCATTCTTAAATGGAAGAAGTTTGGAACCACCAAGKCTCCTCCTAGAGCTGGGTGCCCGGCCAAACTGAGCAATCGGGGGAGAAGGGCCTTGGTCAGGGAGGTGACCAAGAACCCGATGGTCACTCTGATAGAGCTCCAGAGTTCCTCTGTGTAGATTGGCAAACCTTCCAGAAGGACAACCATCTCTGCAGCACTCCACCAATCAGGCCTTTATGGTAGTGCCCAGATGGAAGCCACTCCTCAGTAAAAGGCACATGAAAGCCCACTTGGAGATTGCCAAAAGGCACCTAAAGAACTCTCAGACCATGAGAAACAAGATTCTCTGGTCTGATGAAACAAGATTGAACTCTTTGGACTGAATTCCAATTGTCACATCTGGAGGAAACCTGGCACCATCCCTACATGGCGGTAGCAGCATCATGCTGTGGGGATGTTTTTCAGCGGCAGGGACTGGAAGACTAGTCAGGATCGAGGGAAAGAGGAACAGAGAAAGTACAGAAAGATTCTTGATATAAACCTGCTCCAGAGTGCTCAGGATCTCAGATTGGGGTGAAGGTTCACCTTCCAACAGGACAACGACCCTAAACACACAGGAGTGGCTTCGGGACAAGTCTCTGAATGTCCTTGAGTGCCCCAGCCAGAGTCTGGACTTGAAACCAATCAAACATCTCTGGCGAGACCAGAAAATAGCTGTGCAACGACGCTCCCCAACCAATCTGACAGAGCTTGAGAGGATCTGCAGAGAAGAATGGGAGAAACTCCCCAAATACAGGTTTGCCAAGCTTGTAGCGTCATACCCAAGAAGACTCGAGGCTGTAATTGCTGGCAAAGTGCTTCAACAAAGGGTCTGAATACTTTTGTAAATGTGATATTTCAGTTATTTAGTTTGAATACATTTGCAAAATTGTCTAAAAAACCATTTTTGCTTCGTCATTATGGGGCATTGTGTGTAGATTGATGAGGGAAAAAAACGTTTTAATACATTTTAGAATAAGGCTGTAACGTAACAAAATGTGGAAAAAGTCAAGTGGTCTGAATACTTTCCGAATGCACTGTATGTGTGTGTGCGTGCATGCTTGCATGTGTTTGTGTGTGTGATCGGCGTGCGTCCATCCAAAAAGCAGCAGGAACCTATCTGAAGTCTATGATGTCAGCTGTGTTTGATTGTCGTGTTCCTGTTACCCATGGCTGTGTCCAGTCATGGAGAACACCTCTCAGTCCCATAACATGTCAAGTCTGCTCTGACTGTTCAGTGCTCAGTCGTCCAGCCTAATGGGACATGTGTCTTCAAACAGAGAGAGCCTCTACAGTGTTTTGGTATGGGAAGTGAAGGYGAGGGGTGAGAGAGAGAGAGAGAGAGAGAGAGAGAGAGAGAGAGAGAGAGAGAGAGAGAGAGAGAGAGAGAGAGAGAGAGCCTTTCTGATATAACCAAGGTTGAAATAAACACTTCAGATCATAAAATAGAATATTGTCCTACAAAGAGGAAATGCTCTGCAGTCTTACAAACACACAAGGACAGACATATTCCATTATATTTATTTCTAGGATCTGTTTTCATAATCTATGATTACAGTCACACAACATGGACCCTTCCTAGGTTCCCTGCTCAGTGTCCATGTGTCTTCATCCTATCCGCCTGCTCCTCAACATTTACAGTAGACAGGCGAGCAAAGCTGGGATTGTTTTTATTCCCAGTTTTGATCAATATAGTAAGGGCTATTATTAGCAGGCATTGCCAAATCGTAATGTCGTGCCCTGTTGCATCTTGGGAGCTGCGTTGAATTGCTGGCGGTGGTTTGAGGACATGGTGACCCAGATGAATGAGTCGCCGGAATGATCACCCCAGGGTCTCTGGAGCATTCCACTGCTGACTGTGTTGTCGTAGGAACGCTCCTAATGATTTCATAACTACAGTGTCTCATCTTATTCTGACATACCAAGCTAGTATTGGTTGGAATTTGAATTTCTGAGTTCTGGTATCTGATAATTAGAATTGGGCTGAGCTCTGTGTGAGCTCTGAGCTATGTGTCCTATGTGACACATTCCATGAACTTGCTAGCCTTGCTAGCTCCAATCTAGCCTCACACAACAGATATATCCAGGTGTTTATCATGGAAAGCATTAGCTCCATTTTTTACATTTTTGTTGGTGGCCCACTCTTTTATGGTATGCAAAACGTACAGTGTAATTTGAACTCTTAACAATGCTCTATCTTTCCATCCCAGGTTATGACATCTCCAGCCTTACTACTGAGGAGGGTGCCAGATGGGAGAGTCGGAGGCTACTACAGGAGTCCTGGGACAACGAGACAGACCTTCTGTTGGACCCCCCGTCCAAAAACTGCACTGAGCCAGGTAGGACAGGTCCCGCTTTAGAAGTTGTGATTCAACTTTTGGTTGCCAGGTTGGTGAAACTATTGGCCCAATGAGAAATTCTGTAGTGGAGTCAAATTGAGGCTTTGGAATTAGTATACATGGGCAGGATATAGGGAAGACTTTAGTAGAGATTAAATAAAATAAATTAAGGGGGATTGAAAATTCAGACAGGTAGGGATAGCCTTACGGAGCAGGGCTGTGACGATTATGGAATTTTTGGTAATGATTCATTGTCATGCAAGTTACCATGGTTATTGTCATCACTGTCATTTTTTTGAAAAATGTTTGGAGCTTGTAATGCATCTTTAAAAATGAGCCTCAACATACCTAATGAGTACAACACACCCCTATCTCAACTGCTCGGAACATTTGGAAATGAAGCTATTTGAATCCCCCCTTATCCTAAAATGAATGTATTAAGATTATTATGACAATTATTATTTTAAGTTCACTGTTATTGTCCATAATTGACGGTTTCACAATTATACAATACTTATACACAATACAGTGGGTATTATAAGTATTCACCTGCCTTGGATTTTTTTACATTTTGTTGCTTTACAAAGTCGGAATGAAATAGATTCAATTGTKATTTTTTTCATTGAGCTACACAAAGTACTGCATAAGAATGACAAATTAATACAAATTAAATAACTYAAATATGGTCTTTAGATAAGTATTCACCCCCTTTGTTTAGGCAAGCCTAATTAGTTCAGGAGTAAAATTTGGATTAACAAATCACATCATATGTTGGACTCACTGTGAAATAAGAGGGGTTGACATGGTTTATTAATGACTACACCTTCCTCTGTCCCCATTCATACAACATCTGTAAGGTCCCTCAGTRAAGTATTCAAGCACAGATTCAACAATAAAGACCAGGGAACTATTCGAAAGCCTCATAAAGAAGGGCAGTGATTGTTAGATGGATAACAATAACAAATCAGACATTGAATATCTCTTTAAGCATCATCAATATTCATAATTATGCTGTGGATGATGTATTAAACCACCCAGACACATCAAAGATGTATTTAGTCGTTCTTCTMAACTGAGCTGCAGGACAAGAAGGAAACTGCTCAGGGATGTCAGTTGTGTGTGTCAGTTTTGTGTGTATAATTGTGCAACRGTCAGGTTGTAATGTGAATTGAAAAGAAGAATACTCTTTCTCCATCCTGCTCCTCAGACTCTTCTTCATAGAGCCATAGTACCTGCCCTTGCCCTAAGCAAGGCAAGAAGTAGAGCTTTACGGCAGATAGCCTCCTGTCCATCTGTTGTTTTTATTACCTTTATTTAACTAGGCAAGTCTGTTAAGAACAAATTCTTATTTACAATGATGGCCTACCCCAGCCAAACCCTAACCCAGACGACACTGGGCCAATTGTGCACTTCTTATGGGACTCCCAATCACAGCCGGTTGTGATACAGCCTGGAATCAAACCAGGGTCTGTAGTGATGCCTCTAGCACTGAGATGCAGTGCCTTAGACCGCTGCGCCACTCGGGAGCCCTGCGATCTGTGGAATTAATTTATTGCTGATGCTTACAAGTCAACAGGAATGCATATGACACTTAGACATTTTTTTCAACTGTTAGTTCGTTGAGTGACAGTTTCATGTAGCAAATATAGCAAAAATATAGACAAAAACCCAGACTATAACACTGAAAATAAACCCAAATTCTGAATCAGGTCCAGAGTAACACAAATCTCCTTTTACGTAATGCTCCATGTCCACACAGGTCAATGGAAACAAGACCTGAACAATTAGCACTTTCAATTCCCCCGTCAGCATGGCTACAGGTGACACACCGGAAAACTCTCACACACTGGCAGTCAAGCAGTCAGGCGGAGTATGTGTGTGTGCGTGTGTGCGTGAATATGTGTGTTACTGTACATTATGTGATTTTGTGTCCTTCTGTGTCCTACAATGGGAACGTTCTGGAAGGAATAAGGCCACAAGCTATAAAAGACTCAATGAGAATTGACATTTGACTGGATCCAGTGAGTAGAATGAGATCTGATAGATTGTGAGATCATCGTCAATGTGTAATCATTACTAATGAAGCGAATGGACGTCCACATTAATCTGTGATGATGAATCTCTGATCTCTCGCTTTCTATGCATACATAGCCTGGTCTACTGGCCCAAGTTGAGAGATGTTTAAGGATGTTGGATTGGAGGAATAGTGGAAAGGAGAGCGAGAGATAGAGAGAGAAGGGGGGGGAGAATGATCAAGAGGGAGTAAGAGAATGACAGAGGAAGAGAGACAGAGACAATGATCAAGAGGGGGTGAGAGAATGAGAGATAGATGAGACAGGCTCTTTTGTGCAGAAAAGCAGAAGAATCCCTATTAAAATAATTCCAGTTTTTCAGGATGCAAAGCGTGATTAAGCGGAAAACAGGCTATTAAGTATTTCTGTCTAAATTTAACTCCCATATAACTTACTCGGATAGAGCAGGGGTTGAAAGCAGGCAATAGGATGAAGAGCTGTCTAGAGCATATGAGAATCTGTGTGTGTGTGTGTGTGTGTGTGTGCATTCGGCTTAGGTGTGGGTTTGGTTTGTGTGTGTGCGCGTTGTATCTAGGACAGCGGCGAGTTTTGGGAGGCGGTGTGTTAACAGTGAGATCAAGAGATTGCTTGGCAGAATGCAGTCTCATAAAGCCCCAGGATTCCACATGGAAAACCCTCACACATACAAGGGCCCAGAAAAACACACACGCCCACGGAAAGACACACACACGCCCAGGGGCAATGCAAACACACAGAGTGCCGTTATCGGAGTTAGAATACAGCTTACATATCTGCATATCCTCACAACACCCACCAAGGTTGGGCTCAATTCAAATTGAACGCAGTGAATTCAGGAAGTAAAAAAAATGAAATTACAATTCAAACGTTCTCCATAAACTGACTGCATAAACTGAAAAGTAGAAGCTATTTATAAAAATTCTAAAAAGTTTATAAAATTACAAAGTAAAAATCATATCACTTCCTGAATTGATTGCATTCAATTCGAATTGACGCCCACTCTGACAACCAAACAACTACACACACACCTGACACCATCCTGGAGCAGTTTCCTTCTTGTCCTGACAGCTCAGTATTCAGCAAGAACCGACGACTAAAACCTACATCTTGATTGTGATCTGGTTTGGTTAAACATCATCAATCCACAGCATATTATTATCTAGTTTTTTTCAATTGTCTTTAACGACAATTTTGAATAACATGAGTGCCCAATTCTGTCAAAACCATCTACACACCACACTAGGCTACAACCCCTACAATCCACAGTAGCACCAACACTTCAGATCAATTTGCATAAAAGTGGAAACACTTTGTCAAAACTTACTACTACGACTTCCACTATGAAAATAATAGTATTTCGTTACCATACCGACATACACACACCATTTCACTACGACTGGCAAAATTTCAAATTTTTATCTTTTTTGAAACCATCTTTACACACGTGCTGTTTCTACACCATAAATACACGTATTTAAGCAAGTCTTACATTGCTCCAGTGATTATCGTCATGTTATAGACAACAGATGAAAGTTGCAACACTATTACACACATCCCACTCACACAAGTACCACATGACGCAGACTGAGGAAACCAATCATATTTATTCCTCTCCATTATCTACCCAAATCACGTCCAACATTTCAACATTGCGAGAAATCACGATACATAACATATGTCCCAGTTTTCATGCACCCAACAGTGAGTAGCCTGCACTAACACTTGTTACCTCAGCAGACAACAGACAACGTAAAATACTTATCCATACAGTTACAATATACAGTAAATATAACAACAAACATAAAAAATTATCAAGAAAAAACTTACAAATCATGTACAGAATAATATCGTACAGTAATCCATACTTATAACCATTAATCTCTCCTCGTCCTAGCTGCGGATCTGGCCAAAGAATTTACATCCAACATCCACAAGCTAATATCCGTCACTTAGCAAGACAACGCGGGTAAGAACCGTTCTTGAATGTCGAATCCATTCTTGCACATGGCTGCGCGTTCGACTTCAGTACAAGGCGTCCTCCATGGCCTGAATGAGATGGTACCTGAGCCTGGTAGCCATGTGCAGATCGTTTAAACATCCACCTCCATGCAGAGAAAAAACTCTATCAATAGGGTTTGGGAGAACGCGAGAGTATTGGTGGAAAGCGTATATTACTCGTCAACTGCTGCATAGCATCGTTGAAACCAGTCTCTGACCAAAGCAGCAGCGGTGGAATGACACATATGTCAGAAAGAACCGTGATTATCTGCCATTCTGTCATTTCATTAACCCTACCATGCTTGAACGATCCTGTGGCTCTAGCAACTCCAGTCACAAAAAATGCGAGAATGTGAGGTGTGTTGTAAGGGCCCATTTTGGCATGACGGAGGACAACCCCATGCTGTGAAATGGCAGCGCAAAGGGTGATGTTATCCCCACGTTGCCCTGGGACATTGATTATAGCCCTGTGGCCAATGATATTTCTGCCTCGCCTTCTTGCTTTTGTGAGGTTGAACCCTGCCTCATCAATATATATCAATTCATGCAGGATTTCCTCAGCATCCATCTGCAAAACTCCCTGAAATACAGTGAAAGACAAGATTGTGTAGTTCAGGATAGGTCTATTATACAGTCAATGTAAAAAAGTCATGTGTGCAGTATGCAACATCACAGTGCTAAAGTGAACAATACAAACCTCCACATACTCATGCCACAGCCATTTGACCCTCTCTGAATTCCGCTCAAAAGGCACTCGATAAAGTTGTTTCATTTGAACCTGATGTCTTTTCAGGATGCGTGCCAGTGTTGACTGAGACCTGATGGACATTATTGAAAATGGCCTGGTCACCGATAATGTTGGCTGGTAGTTCTCTGAGCCTGATAACATTATTGGCCAAAACCATGTCTATTATCTCTCTCTCTTGTTCTTGCGTGAATATGAGCCTCCTTCCTCCTTGTCGTTCCCGACCCTCAATCCTATGTAGAGAATAATACATGTAACTTACTGTACAATGTCACAGGAAGGGGTATCACAAGTGCTGATATGGTGCATACAATAAGCGGCTGATTACTGTAACTGTAGACAGATCTTCTTTTACCTGTTTTCCTGTCGAAAAGTCCTTATGACAGATGCCACTGTATATACAGGGGTTGAACTCTCAGTCCAGCCTCCCTCAGCGTCAATCCGTGGTTCACAACATGGTCCACTAGTGTTGCACGAATGTCATTTGATAAGTTTGGTCCTCTTCTTCTTTGTGCACATTCTCCTCCTGCTTCAGGTCTTCCTCGACCTCTGACTGACTCGGCCTCTATCTCCTTCTCTGTGTACTCCTCCTCTCACCCTCACTCTTCTTCTGACTCATTTTGGTTGAAGGCAGGTGAACCTACCTCCTGCATTTTTATAGTGCTTAAACCTGATTGGTGTGACTACAATTTAGCAATCATGTGTTTGTGCACCTGATGGCTGTGTTTAACAGATTGGCTCATTGGTGTGGTAATTTGACAGTCAGTGCTTTTGAATTGCAAGGAAGTGACATCATGATATACTTCTGTGTCTGATGTATACAAGT
>NC_036858.1:36396539-36399713 GCF_002910315.2 Salvelinus sp. IW2-2015 | reverse complement strand
CATGTTGTGAGGGTGATTTGCTGCACGAGGAACTGGCTCCACTTTCACATAAAAAGATGCAATTCATGAGGGAAGGAAATATAGGGGAACAATATCATGAAGGAAACTACCTCAGAACAGACTTCAGTCAGGAAGTTAAAAGCTTGGTCGCAGAATGGGTCTTCCCAAAATGGACAATGACCCACAAGCCACACTACTCTCCAAAGTATGTGGCAAAATCGGCCTTAAGGACAACAAAGTCAAGTATTGGAGGTGGCCATCACAAAGCCCTGACCTCAAGTCCTGGTAGACAAATGTAAGTAAGAAAGAACTCGAAAAAAAGCGTGTGTGAGCCAAGCTAGCCTTACAAAGACCTGAACTCAGCTACTACACCGAGCATTCTGATCAGGAGAGAAATGGGCCAAAATTCACCAACTTACTGTGGATGCTTGTTGAAGGCTACCTGAAACATTTGACCCAAGTAAACAGTTTAAAGGCAATGCTACCTAATACTTATTGAGTGTATGTCAACTTCTGACCCACTGGGAATGTGATGAAAGAAATAAAAGCTGAAATAAATCATTATCCTCTACTACCATAATTATTCTGCCATTTCACATTCTTAAAATAAAGTGGTGATCTTAACTGACCTAAGGCGGGGAATTTTTACTAGGATTAAATGTCATGAATTGTGAAACTTGTGTAAACTTCCGACTTCAACTGTATCTGTATAATAGCTACACTCTATATACAAAAGTATGTGGACACCCCTTCAAATTAGTGGATTCGGCTTTTTCAGCCACACCCGTTGCTGATCMGTATATAAAATRGAGCACACAGCCATGCAATATCCGTAGACAAACATTAGCAGTAGAATGGCCTTACTGAAGAGCTCAGTGACTTTCAACGTGGCACCGTCATAGTGGTAGGCCACACAAGCTCACAGAACAGGACCGCTAAGTTGCTGAAGCGCCTAGCACGTAAAAATCGTCTGTCCTCGATTGCAACATACACTACCGAGTTCTAAACTGCCTCTGGAAGCAACGTCAGCACAATAACTGTTCTTCAGCACAATAACTGTTCATCGGGAGCTTCATGAAATGGGTTTCCATGGRCGAGCAGCCGCACACAAGCCAAAGATCACCATGCGCAATGCCATGCGTCGGCTGCAGTGGTGTAAAGCCCGCCAACATTGGAGCAGTGGAAATGCGTTCTCTGTCGTGATGAGTCACGCTTCACCATCTGGCAGTCCGACGGACAAATCTGGGTTTGGCGAATGCCAGGAGAACGCTACCTGCCCGAATGCATAGTGCCAACTGTAAAGTTTGGTGGAGGAGGAATAATGGTCTYGGGCTGTTTTTCATAGTTCGGTCTAGGCCCCTTAGTTCCAGTGAAGGGWAATCTTAATGCTACAGCATACAATGACGTTCTAGACGTGCTTCCAACTATGTGGCAACAGTTTGGAGAAGGCCCTTTCCTGTTTCAGCATTCAGCATGACAATGCCCTTGTGCACAAAGCGAGGTCCATACAGAAATGATTTGTCGAGATCGGTGTGGTAGAACTTTACTGGCCTGCACAGAGCCCTGACCTTAACCCTATCTTACACCTTTGGGAAGAATTGGAATGTCGACTGCMAGCCAGGCCTAATCGCCCAACACAACCTCACTAATGCTRMTGTGGCTGAATGGAAGCAAGTCRCTGCAGCAACAGGGGGGACCAACTCCATATTAATGCCCATGATTTTGGAATGAGAATGAGGAGGTGGCCACATACTTTTGATCATGTAGTGTACTTTCACAAAAAGATGAATGCCAGAGGTACAATTCTCCACAAATGTTCTCCTCTTTTTCAGTGTGTTTTATTAATGATTCATGGGACTGTGCGACAAAGGTATTTGTTTTCTTCCCCATGGTGCATCTGACAGAGAACAAACACGGTTTTAAAGGCACACAAGTCATGTTCTGCTCACAGCATCCCCCCATAACAATGTGTATCCCCCACCAGTTAGGCTTTCCATTCCCTGTGAAAAACTCAGTCTCCCTGAAAAGGAGATTCTGAGGAAGAAGGGCCCTGTGAGAGAATGGAGTGTGTGTGTGTGTGTGTGTGTGTGTGTGTGTGTGTGTGTGTGCGTGCGTGCGTGCGTGCGTGCGTGCGTGCGTGCGTGCGTGTCTGCTCAGTCCCCTCCTAGCCCTGGGCAAACCTGTTACTCCGGTAAACTTCACTGACACAGACTGGAAGGGGAGGGGTACAATGTCACTTCCCATCGCATCACATCCTGCAAGAAATCACGCCAGCAGGAAATAAAAAGAGACAGGAAAGACACACAGAGAGCATGCAGAAACAACAAACTGGATGATCTGATTGTGCATTACCATTGCATGTTGTGTGTCTGTCCTTTCTGTGTTGACTGGAATAGCCAGGGCATGCTAACAGTGGCTTCTTGTTAGAAAGGAAAAAGGGATACTAATTCAGTCATACAACTGAAATGTGTCTTCCTCATTTAACCCAACCCCTCTGAATCAGAGCAGTGCAGGGGGCMGCCATAATCAACATCCATGTCTTCAGCACCTGGGGAACAGTGGGTTAACTACCTAGGAGAAGAACAACAGATTTTTACCTCAGCAGCTTAGGGATTCAATCCAGCAACCTATCGGTTACTGGCCCAACGCTCTAACCACTAGACTAGAAAGACAGGGTGCTACTGCTTGCTTCATATATGTAACCCCTAAAAGTTCTATATATGGTAGAACCCTTTTATGCGGTTCTTTGATCAGAACCCTATGGGTTCTTCACTGAACCAAAATATAGAACCCCAAGGATTCTTCTTCACTGAACCAAAATTGGTTCCATATAGAACCCTGTATGGTGCCATTTATGAATTATGACTACTATACATTTTGTAAATATATTTCCAGCTAAGAACATAATATAATAAACAATTAAATAATGGACAATAGAATACCAGCATCATTTTTGATTTTATTGCCATTATATATATGCAAACATAGTTTGGAAATATGCACTGGTGGCCAGGGAGGCATCTCTTTGTTTGAATGATGGCCCACAAATTTGGTACCAACCAGGGGAGAACGACTGGAAACATTGGAAGTTCAAGACCAACCATGTTACTGCAGGCATTGTTAGCGGAAAAACAGGATCCCACATTATAGTGAATGGAAAATGGCAATCTTCGT
>NC_036858.1:36391903-36396439 GCF_002910315.2 Salvelinus sp. IW2-2015 | reverse complement strand
TCTATTGAGTTCAAGCAAAGAGGCACTGAGTTTGAAGGTAGGCCTTGAAATACACACGGTCACACTCCAATTGACTCAAAATGATGTCAATTACTTATCAGAAGCTTCTAAGCCCATGACATATTTTCTGGAATTTTTCCAGCTGTTTAAAGGCACAGTAAACTTAGTGTTTGTAAACTCTTCACCGCTGGAATTGTGATACAGTGACATTATAAAGTGAAATATACTCTGTTCTAGGTGAACAAATCTTAATGCTACAGCATACAATGACGTTCTAGACGTGCTTCCAACTATGTGGCAACAGTTTGGAGAAGGCCCTTTCCTGTTTCAGCATTCAGCATGACAATGCCCTTGTGCACAAAGCGAGGTCCATACAGAAATGATTTGTCGAGATCGGTGTGGTAGAACTTTACTGGCCTGCACAGAGCCCTGACCTTAACCCTATCTTACACCTTTGGGAAGAATTGGAATGTCGACTGCKAGCCAGGCCTAATCGCCCAACACAACCTCACTAATGCTYKTGTGGCTGAATGGAAGCAAGTCYCTGCAGCAACAGGGGGGACCAACTCCATATTAATGCCCATGATTTTGGAATGAGAATGAGGAGGTGGCCACATACTTTTGATCATGTAGTGTACTTTCACAAAAAGATGAATGCCAGAGGTACAATTCTCCACAAATGTTCTCCTCTTTTTCAGTGTGTTTTATTAATGATTCATGGGACTGTGCGACAAAGGTATTTGTTTTCTTCCCCATGGTGCATCTGACAGAGAACAAACACGGTTTTAAAGGCACACAAGTCATGTTCTGCTCACAGCATCCCCCCATAACAATGTGTATCCCCCACCAGTTAGGCTTTCCATTCCCTGTGAAAAACTCAGTCTCCCTGAAAAGGAGATTCTGAGGAAGAAGGGCCCTGTGAGAGAATGGAGTGTGTGTGTGTGTGTGTGTGTGTGTGTGTGTGTGTGTGTGTGCGTGCGTGCGTGCGTGCGTGCGTGCGTGCGTGCGTGCGTGTCTGCTCAGTCCCCTCCTAGCCCTGGGCAAACCTGTTACTCCGGTAAACTTCACTGACACAGACTGGAAGGGGAGGGGTACAATGTCACTTCCCATCGCATCACATCCTGCAAGAAATCACGCCAGCAGGAAATAAAAAGAGACAGGAAAGACACACAGAGAGCATGCAGAAACAACAAACTGGATGATCTGATTGTGCATTACCATTGCATGTTGTGTGTCTGTCCTTTCTGTGTTGACTGGAATAGCCAGGGCATGCTAACAGTGGCTTCTTGTTAGAAAGGAAAAAGGGATACTAATTCAGTCATACAACTGAAATGTGTCTTCCTCATTTAACCCAACCCCTCTGAATCAGAGCAGTGCAGGGGGCKGCCATAATCAACATCCATGTCTTCAGCACCTGGGGAACAGTGGGTTAACTACCTAGGAGAAGAACAACAGATTTTTACCTCAGCAGCTTAGGGATTCAATCCAGCAACCTATCGGTTACTGGCCCAACGCTCTAACCACTAGACTAGAAAGACAGGGTGCTACTGCTTGCTTCATATATGTAACCCCTAAAAGTTCTATATATGGTAGAACCCTTTTATGCGGTTCTTTGATCAGAACCCTATGGGTTCTTCACTGAACCAAAATATAGAACCCCAAGGATTCTTCTTCACTGAACCAAAATTGGTTCCATATAGAACCCTGTATGGTGCCATTTATGAATTATGACTACTATACATTTTGTAAATATATTTCCAGCTAAGAACATAATATAATAAACAATTAAATAATGGACAATAGAATACCAGCATCATTTTTGATTTTATTGCCATTATATATATGCAAACATAGTTTGGAAATATGCACTGGTGGCCAGGGAGGCATCTCTTTGTTTGAATGATGGCCCACAAATTTGGTACCAACCAGGGGAGAACGACTGGAAACATTGGAAGTTCAAGACCAACCATGTTACTGCAGGCATTGTTAGCGGAAAAACAGGATCCCACATTATAGTGAATGGAAAATGGCAATCTTCGTKGTCAATCTTCGTGTACAAGAAAYGTGTATTTGAAGTCAATCATATTACCAATAATTGCTTCTAATACATCAGATGTATGTCCTTSAACCGATTTGTTTATAATCACATGCAGAAATGATAAGGATCATTTAGTTGCTAATGGCAGCCTGCATACCCCGGTCGGCCTACAACTTGACTTACTCAATGAGAGGGGGCAGCACTGAGCCAGCCTGCAAAGTMACTTCCTGGAGTAGCTCAAACKGCGCATGTTATGTCTCAATAAGACGCCGTCTTAACCGACTTCGTTTGACTTCAATGCGCTATTGAGTCTTCACATAGGAATGAATGGTGTCACATGACCGAGGGCTTTGTCCGTTCATGTATCCAGTCATTGGTAGCAACTCCGGCTGACTTCTTTATGGAACAGTACAGTACAGGGTTGCTGCCTGGCTGCTTCCTGAGAAGAAGAAAAAAGGAGCTAAAACGTGAGTTAAAATGAAGACAAAATGCAGACGTATAATTATGATGATGTAGAAGAACAACTTGTTGTCATCAGCAGCAGCAGCAGCCGAAAGAGCACATCCTCTGCCTCTGATCGTTGGGTTACTGCCAGACTCTGAGCAAAACATAGGCAGTGTGGKGAAAGTCATGTAATGATTAACCAAGACTTATTTAGATACAGTACCTCCTCTTAGTCAGCCCACTGCCCATCACATGCATCCAACAGAGGTCAGSAACACTTTTGTAATGGCTTCATGAAACATAACGCCCTCATTTGACTCCACACTGAAATACTGAAACAAAAGTAACAATTGGCTAATTGTCAGTGTCAGTTTAGTTTGCAACAGCACYGCTTTGTATTAACCTTGCTGTTTGCCTCTCTAACCTCTGCAACAATGCAAAATAAGAATTTGATCTCCCCCTGCCACTTTAAGTGAATGCCACTTTAATAATAATGCCACTTTAATAATGTTTACATATCTTGCATTATTCATCTCATACAGTGGGGAGAACAAGTATTTGATACACTGCCGATTTTGCAGGTTTTCCTACCTTGTTTTGCTAATCGCACCAAAGTGTCGGATTTCAAATAGACTTTTCAGCGAAAGCACTACAACGATTATGTTAGGTCACCACAAAACCACAACTACAGCCATTTTCCCAGCTAAAGATAGCTTTCACAAAAACCAGAATAAAGATAAAATTAATCACTAACCTTCGATTATTTTCATCAGATTGACACTCATAGGACTTCATGTTACACAATACATGCATGTTTTGTTTGATTAAGTTCATATTTATATCAAAAAATCTGAGTTTACATTGAGGCGTTAGATTCACTAGTTGCAAAAACATCAAGTGACTCTGTATAGCCCACATCGTTTCAAACAGAAATACTCATCATAAAATATAGATGATAAACACATACACATGGAATTATAGATATACCTCTCCTTAAATGCAACCGCTGTGTCAGATTTTCCCAAAACTTTACGGAAAAATAAACCATTGCCAATAATCTGAGACGGAGCTCAGATGAATAGCCAATTAGCCGCCATGTTGGACTCAACAGAAACCAGAAAATACATTGATAAATGTTTCCTTACCTTTGATGAATTCATCAGAATGCAGTCTAGGAATCCAGGTCCACAATAAATGCTTGATTTGTTCGTTAATGTCCGTTATTTATGTCAAATTAGCTACTTTCGAATTGTTTACCAAAACACCCTACCAAAGTCTCAAAGCGCGACCACTATAACGTGACGAATGTCCAAACGTTCCGTACAGTCAGTAGAAACATGTCAAACGATGTACTGAATCAATCTTTAGAATGTTGTTAAATACATCTTGAATAACGTTCCAACCGGAGAATTACATCGACTTAAATTGAGAGATGGAACGGAGCTCACTCTCACGTGAACGCGCCAGTAATGCGTGGGCACTCATGGCAGTGATTACTAATTTCTTCTCCTTCGACCCCCCTTCACATTAGAGTCATCAGACTTAGTTCTATTGACTGTGACATCTAGTGGAAGCCGTAGGAAGTGAAAACCCATCCATATCTCTCTGTATTTTCAATGAGAGCCTTGGTTGAAAATATGGCACCCCCAGAAAAAATCCAAACCGGAAGTGGAACTTCTCAGGTTTTTGCCATATCTCACAGACATAATTCAAACAGTTTTAGAAACTTTAGAGTGTTTTCTATCCAATACTAATAATAATATGCATATATTAGTAACTGGACTGAGGAGCAGGCCGTTTACTCTGGGCACCTTTCATCCACGCTACTCAATACTGCCCCTGCAGCCATAAGAAGTTAATATGGATAGCCTGTCAATGTCATGCAAAACAGCTCAAACAAAGGAAAAGGCACCTAGTTAGGTGTCATTTCAGAGTTTGACATGTAGCTATGTATATAACTATGTTAGCTTTTATTCGCTTGTCATTGGCTAAAATACACATTACATTCTGGGGTAGAGGGATAGAACCATTAAAGAGTGTGCGTGTGCATGTAA
>NC_036858.1:36382323-36388556 GCF_002910315.2 Salvelinus sp. IW2-2015 | reverse complement strand
TCCTACTTACAAAGCATGTAGAGGTCTGTAATTGTTTATCATAGGTACACTTCAACTGTGAGAGACAGAATCTAAACAAAAATCCATAAAATCACATTGTATGATTTTTAAGTAATTAATTTGAATTTTATTGCATGACATAAGTATTTGATCACCTACAACCAGTAAGAATTCCGGCTCTCACAGACCTGTTAGTTTTTCTTTAAGAAGCCCTCCTGTTCTCCACTCATTACCTGTATTAACTGCACCTGTTTGAACTCGTTACCTGTATAAAAGACACCTGTCCACACACTCAATCAAACAGACTCCAACCTCTCCACAATGGCCAAGACCAGAGAGCCGTGTAAGGACATCAGGGATAAAATTGTAGACCTGCACAAGGCTGGGATGGGCTACAGGACAATAGGCAAGTAGCTTGGTGAGAAGGCAACAACTGTTGGCGCAATTATTAGAAAATGGAAGAAGTTCAAGATGACGGTCAATCACCCTCGTCTGGGGCTCCATGCAAGATCTCCCCTCGTGGGCTTCAATGATCATGAGGAAGATGAGGGATCAGCCCAGAACTACACGGCAGGACCTGGTCAATGACCTGAAGAGAGTTGGGACCACAGTCTCAAAGAAAACCATTAGTAACACACTACGCGTCATGGATTAAAATCCTGCAGCGCACGCAAGGTCCCACTGCTCAAGCCAGCGCATGTCCAGGCCCGTCTGAAGTTTGCCAATGACCATCTGGATGATCCAGAGGAGGAATGGAGAAGGTCATGTGGTCTGATGAGACAAAAATAGAGCTTTTTGGTCTAAAGTCCACTCGCCGTGTTTGGAGGAAGAAGAAGGATGAGTACAACCCAAGAACCATCCCAACTGTGAAGCATGGAGGTGGAAACATCATTCTTTGGGGTGCTTTTCTGCAAAGGGGACAGGATGACTGCACCGTATTGAGGTAGGATGGATGGGGCCGTGTATCGCGAGATCTTGACCAACAACCTCCTTCCTCAGTAAGAGCATTGAAGATGGGTCGTGGCTGGGTCTTCCAGCATGACAACGACCCGAAACACACAGCCAGGGCAACTAAGGAGTGGCTCCGTAAGAAGCATCTCAAGGTCCTGGAGTGGCCTAGCCAGTCTCCAGACCTGAACCCAATAGAAAATCTTTGGAGGGAGCTGAAAGTCCGTATTGCCCAGCGACAGCCCCCGAAACCTGAAGGATTTTGAGAAGACAGGTCTGTATGGAGGAGTGGGCAAAATCCCTGCTGCAGTGTGTGCAAACCTGGTCAAGAACTACAGGAAACATATGATCTCTGTAATTGCAAACAAAGGTTTCTGTACCAAATATTAAGTTCTGCTTTTCTGATGTATCAATACTTATGTCATGCAATAAAATGCAAATGAATTACTTAAAAATCATACAATGTGATTTTTGGATTTTTGTTTTAGATTCCGTCTCTCACAGTTGAAGTGTACCTATGATAAACAATTACAGACCTCTACATGCTTTGTAAGTAGGAAACCTGCAAAATCGGCAGTGTATCAAATACTTGTTCTCCCCACTGTATGTATATGCTGTATTTATACACATCTATTGCATCTTGCCTATGCTGCTCTGTCATTGCTCATCATATATGTATATATTTCTTATTCATCCCTTTACTTAGATTTGTGTGTATTAGGTAGTTGTTGTGGAATTGTTAGATTACTTGTTAGATATTACTGCACTGTCGAACTAGAAAACACAAGCATTTCGCTACACTCGCAATAACATCTGCTAACCATGTGTATGTGACCAATAAAATGTGATTTGATATGATTTGAACTGTTGTCGGATGAGACGGCTAGCCATTTTTCTGGACCAGGCGAGATCATCAGTAGCATCATTAACCTTGGCTGCAGTCCGTTAACGGGATCGATATGACAAACAGCCAGTCGAAGTGCAGGGCGCAAATTCAAAAACAGAAATCTCATAATTAAAATTCTCAGACATTCATTGTCCACTATCTGCCGTGTTCCTGGTTGTCGCCTGCCCTCTTTCCTTTCGGCCTTTAGGACTTCTGCAGTTTTTTTTCTTCAAACTTTGCGTGTGCTGCTTGCGTGTGTATGTGACTGATCTCAAGGACTCTACAGTATAAATTCTTGCGTGTATCAGGCTTACATTTCATAGTACTCAGCACAGTGACAGAAAGCAAGGCAAACTATTATGAGATGTGACACTATGAGGTCTGTGTGTGTGTGCGTGCGTGTGTGTGTGTAGTTTTATTGCAACAAATAAACAAAACAAAATATATATATACAATCATCACAAATACAGCCAGAGAGGTACATGTAAAATGGACATACATATTGGTTTTCTCTAGCCTTGAGCTTATAAGACAGATCAAATTTGGAGTATGAGCAGCCACAACCACTGCCCACAACACACCTCACTGTTTGTAAACAGTGGGGGTAGGTCTTGTCTTGGCAAATGGAACTGCTGCTATACTTAAACAGTTGACACCTTTAACATATCAAGTAGAGGTCAGCAGAGTTCTACTATAAAGCTTTTCACCCATGAACACCAGCTCAGGCCTCTGCTGTTGAATGTAGTTATTTATCCGATTCATGCATRTATTAATGATTAAACATCCATCATCACTCTGGTAGGTGTATTGCATCATGTGACCTCGGCCTATATACCGGCAACACACCAAGGTTATCTGGGGAAAAAATCTCTGCCACCGGAGTGTCTAATTAGGATCTTGATCTTAATTAGGATCATGATCTGCTATTAAACTAGAGCAATACATCTCCCCTCACACACACACACCTGTTCCTGCACTGTCGAACATTACGGCACCCTCACAATCTATTCTTCTGCATCTGTCCACACTCAGTCAGGATTTCTATGTCTGTTGATCTTTAACACATGTTCTTGTCAGAATGACACTCTCCCTCTCTTTAGAGGACTTCTGAGTTTTTTTTCTTCAAATTGCCGTGTGCTGCTTGCGTGTGTATGTGACTGATCTAAGGACTCTACAGTATATTCTATTCCCTTGCTCAGACGAGTCAGCATGTCCCATCAGGTATTCACACGGGCAGCTTGGCCGATGCACTGAACAACCCCCTCATTCCCCTCCAGTTACCATGGCAACCTGCCATGACCCTAGTCTCCATCCAGTGTTTGTGTGTGTGTGTGTGTTTGTGTGTGTTGGCACAGCAGTTACTGGACACGACCCTCACGCCACTGCAGAGTGCCAATTGCGCACGTGCGTGTGTTACTCACGCACCCTGGCATTCACTATCTCTCCCTCTCGCCGGGCCTCTCCTTTTTACATTCCGCCTCCATGCTGGCCTTTTCATTTTAGCAACTCACAACTGCAGAAGGGAGGTAGAACTGGAGAAGGTAGAGGACCCAAGACAAAAGAAAAAGGGATCTCCCTATAACGAAGGTTAAGACTAGAGCATTCTAATAGGTAGGTAGCCCAGCGGCTAAGGAGTTGGATCTGAAGGGTGGCCGAATCCCGGGCCGGGTAATGGAAAAAGGGGGGAATTGCTCTGGCAACAGGAGGGCAGCTGGGTTCACATCCTAAAAGACATTCCACTACTGTTGAGCCCTTGAGCAAGACCCTTATCCCCCACAACATGCTCTCCATCCAGGGGCGCTGCACTGCAGCTTGACCCTTTGCTTGTCTCAATTGTGTGTGATGTGGTTAGGTATTAGGTTGTCTTAACCTTTTACCTAGGGATCTGTGCAGTTTAAGACATGCTGTACTGTACATGTACTTGTGAAGATGTGTCTCTCCTGCGGCAGATGTTTTCATTTCAGCAACTCACAACTGCATAAGGGAGGCAGAACTGTAAAGGGTAGAGGACCCAAGAAAAAAAGGAAAAGGGATCTGTCCATTTGAAGACATGGTGTACTSTACTTGTGAAGCTGTCTCTCTTTATTAGTCTCGACCTGTCCATCCCTCTTGTTATCTCCTATTTCTCCATCTCCCCCTCTCTCCCTGTGCCTCTCCCCCTCTTCTATTTTAGGTTATTTTCAATATCCCTTATAAGATCCTGTCCTTCAAATCGCCCGTGCGTTTGTTCAGTGCGTGTGCGTTACCAAGACAACCAGTTCTAGTAAAATGTCATCACCATCGCAGCTCTGTTTAAGCCGTCTGTGCCAAGTAGCCAGATCAGACAACTGTGATTACGCAACACACCAAAGTTCAACGCTAGAATGATGTCATCATTAAGAGAGCCGAGGACGGGAGTAGGGAGGGACTGGATGGATTAAAAGGCACATTAGATATGATTATTATTACGTAATAATACAAAAAAATACACCAATGTATTTTGTGTTATGCCCGCCATCAGTTGAATAGAGAATACAGAGTACAGAAATCTATGATTTCGATCATAGAAATATAATTAATAGAATGGACCTATCCCTTCAGACCATTGCAATTTAGCTTTTAACTTCTAATTACTACCACAAAGAAGAATGTCAACTTAAATTGTCATGTCTATTCTATTATCTATATTTCTATGATTTAAATAGGTTTCCTATGGAGGATTGATGGTATAATTTAAAACAACATATATTCCCATTCAAGTAAAAATTATCTGATGTGTGTATCATCTTTGTGGTACCATTTGGTACTAAGTTGAATTTTCGATTTTGTTCCCATTTTAGTACATTTATCAGCCAAAACATGACACCCACCCTGTATTCAAGAGCATGGTGTGTCTCAACCGATAGCGGGCACAACACAAAAACTTTWGATAATGTAAAATAGGCCCTTGAATGTTTTGGTAAACCTACTGGAGAGCTCTTCTTTGTCTACACCGATTCARCATCCTTCACACCCTCTTCAGCCTTAGTCCCACCCAAAGATTTCAAGACTAAACAAMCAAAGATTTCAAGACTGATGTTGTCCGACATTAAACTTGTCATTGTCGTTATGAAAAAGTATAAACACAAAAACTACAGGCTGCATGACATCAGCARCCTGCTGGTCCAAAATAGCATAACTAGTGTATTTTAACACCAATAAATCCATACGTTTAAAAATGAATTTAGTATATGTCAATCTAGCAGACCAGGCAATGAAAAACAACTTTCTAAACAATGTTTTGGTTYGTTTCTAGCTTGTTAGCTAGCTAGCGAATGTTARGTTAGCWGGCTAGCCAGTTCAAATAATGACCATATCATATAGCTGAAAATGTCTTCACTTTAGCTAATTTGTCTTCATTATTACAGGAAAATAAACTCACAACAAGATCCTTATTTACAAGTAGATGGCGAGCCAATTACAGAAAATAGCTTATGCCGGTTGGAAGTGTGACAAAATAAAAGTAGGGCATTCTATTGGAGAATTTTAGAACTTGGACACTGTTTTGTTGGCCTAACATTATATCCTAATTTGACTTTGGTGCAGGTCATGTTCTTCACATTACCGTCTTTGGTAAACATAYACTATATCAAATARAATCTAAGTTTATTTGTCACATGCACAGGATACAGAAGGTGTAGTGAAATGGTTTGTTCCATAGTGGAGTCTTTTGTTTAGACATGTGGCTAGCTAGCTAAACAATTAACCATAATCCCAACTCATAACGTTACTACCCTGCATGAATCTGTAGGTAGCTAACCAACCAGGTTTACTTTAATGTTAGCTAGGTAACATTAGGCTATAACTAGCAATGCAAATGGATCTGAGATATAATAATATTACTACACAGATCATACACGTAATGTTAGCTGAATATGTAGCTAGCTAGACTATCTTACCCGTATAAGTGGATGGACGCTTCTCCCTCTCTGTCACGGATGCCATGGTTGCCCTTAGATTGAAGATGTAATCCGGAGAGACAGGTGTTTTATACAACAGCTTCTTTCTTTCAACATTTGCAACATCAAACTCCAGAGTTTTCTCAATTTCTTTAGCTATCATACTCTAATTCGCCACAGCGCATACCACTGCACTTCAAAACTCCGGTCCTCCAGAAAAGTGGAGAGCAAAACACTTTAAGGAACTACTATGTGATATCTTTCAAACAAAAAGCCCCGCATTACGAAAGCTAACCCTACACTATACTGACCAGCAGATGTTATAGACCAGAAGCCGGGCTACATGGCAGGACCAATCCAAACTACTCTCTCGCGCATGTTCCATGCCACTCGAAGTAGTGACGCGTGACATGCGCCTAGTTTCCAGAAGCAGACATTTAATTCTAATGTTTTGCGCATTCAGGTTCAAATAATCTCTTCTC
>NC_036858.1:36299823-36382298 GCF_002910315.2 Salvelinus sp. IW2-2015 | reverse complement strand
CAGCCCGTTGTTTGCGTGAAAGTTTTGATTAAATTGGAGACGATGTGGTAGTGTTCATTTTAGTGTCAGAAGCATTGTAACGTAAGTTCCATACTGAATAAAACCTTCGCCGCATTTGACAAATCAGAGAAGTAGAAGGGATGAGTTTTATATTCCTCTAATATATTTTTGTCAAACTCGCTTGCGGCTTGTTGAGTCAAAAAATGGATAGCTTGTTTTGAAAAATGAATTGAATCTTGCCTACTTCTTATTCATGCCTTTTTACCGAAGGCCAGGCATTGACATGCCCGGAATGTTGTTACTCAAAAATAGCTCTAGTCTACTTCACCCCGATTGGTAAAGCCCGACTTGGATATTCTCCGAACTTCGCACTTGAAAAGCAGACAAGTAGGGTAAGATTTTTATTATAGCAGACAAATGTTTTTTCTTGTAAAATTATGCTGCATGAAAGGCGTGGTCAACACTGGCAGATTGTGTGGGAAAGTTTTCAAAACAACGAGATGGTAGCATTTCTCGCATATTTAGGTAAACTGCTTGTAACTAAGTTCCTCGCCCTCCAGGAAAGTGAGAAGCAATTAAAGGTCATGTGTATCGTTCAAAAAAAGTCGCTTAGAAGGATAACTACATATATCCAGCAGTTTATAACAGAGCCGGAGCTACATGGCAGACCAATCCAAACTATTCTCGCGCATGTTCCAGTCACTCCGAAGTAGTGACGCGTGACATGCGCCTAGTTTCCAGAAGCAGACATTTATTTTAATGTTTGGCATTTCAGGTTCAAAATAGTTTTTCTGAGCACTTTGCATGTCAATATGTTGGAAGGTGTGTTCAGTCAAAAGGGGTGCTGTCAAAGTGTGATTGATTCAATGATTACCCTGTTCATTGTAGGCGCTCTTTCGGTAAACCGAGTTTGACTGTCACACAACCAACAACACCCACACCCACCACCCACAACCACACACACACACACCCACACAACACACACACACACACGGCATGGGCTGACTGCACAACACATCATGATCTCTCTAACCAATATGGTTAGAGCTGCAGGGGCTCAGCTGTAGTGGAGTGTTGGACTGTAGCTACATGATTTGAAATGAAAACAATGCTTCATTATTAACACTTCTGAATTATGAACTGAGTCTTATGGGGACACTGTTCTTCCTGCTCCCACTGTGTGTGTGTGCGTGCGTGCGTGCGTGCGTGTTGTCTGTATGTGCTAGCATTATGTGCTACGCATGCGTTACGTATGTATGTGTCTATGTCTACCCACGTTAGTACACACACTTCCATCCTCCTCTCTATCACATGTACTCTTAGTCCCTTAGGATTCATTCATTTCCATTGTAAATGTCCCTGTGAAAACCAACATAGCTCTCCAAGCCCTGTACCCTCTGTCCAGAAGAGAACTGTAGCCTCTTAATAATCAATGATATGTAATGCTCCTAAGTGGCTTTCAAACGAGCCAGGCCCATTTTGAGCTGATTAAATCATGTCATGAGTGTGCGTGCATGTGTGTTGCTAATTCACTAAGGGCTATGCGTGCTATATTTAAACTGCAGGGATTGATTGGGGTGCTTGTGGTTTCCTCAAGACCGTGTTTATTGATGCTCCCACTTCTCTCCAATGAATTAGTGAGTGGGCTACACGGTAGAGTGGATAGGTCAGGAGACAGTGAGAGATTTCTGTTAGTTACTCTATAACAGGGAAATAAATATAAGATGTTTCTGTTTAGGATGTTTTCTGAATGCTTATTTCTAGAAGTTAGCACAACACACAAAGTCTTGTCAGAATAACACCTCTGCCACAGACACAGATACAGTACATATTTCTCTCTCACTCTCTCCCTCTGTCTGCCTCGCTCTCTCTCTCTCTCTCTCTCGCTCTCTCTCTCTCTCTCAATTCAATTCAAGGGCTTTATTAGCATGGGAAACATATGTTAACATTGCCAAAGCAAGTTAAGTAGTCAATAAACAAAAGTGAACTAAACAATAAAAATTAACAGTAAACATTACACTCACAAAAGTTCCAAAATAATAAATACATTTCAAATGTCATATTATGTCTATATACAGTGTTGCAATGATGTGCAAATAGTTGAAGTACAAAAGGGAAAATAAATTAACATAAATATGAAATACATTTCAAATTTCATATTATGTCTATATACAGTGTTGCAATAATGTGCAAATAGTTGAAGTACAAAAGGGAAAATAAATNAAATACATTTCAAATGTCATATTATGTCTATATACAGTGTTGCAATGATGTGCAAATAGTTGAAGTACAAAAGGGAAAATAAATTAACATAAATATGAAATACATTTCAAATTTCATATTATGTCTATATACAGTGTTGCAATAATGTGCAAATAGTTGAAGTACAAAAGGGAAAATAAATTAACATAAATATGGGTTGTATTTACAATGGTGTTTGTTCTTCACTGGTTGCCCTTTTCTTGTGGCAACAGGTCACAAATCTTGTTGCTGTGATGGCACACTGTGGTATTTCACCCAGTAGATATGGGAGTTTAACAAAATTGGGTTTGTTTTCGAATTCTTTGTGGATCTGTGTAATCTGAAGGAAATATGTGTCTCTAATATGGTCATACACTTGGCAGGTTAGGAAGTGCAGCTCAGTTTCCACCTCATTTTGTGGGCAGTGTGCACATAGTCTGTCTTCTCTTGAGAGCCAGGTCTGCCTACGGCGGCCTTTCTCAATAGCAAGGCTATGCTCGCTGAGTCTGTACATAGTCAAAGCTTTCCTTAARWTTGGGTGAGTTACTGTGGTCAGGTATTCTGCCACTGTGTACTCTCTGTTTAGGGCAATTAGCATTCATTCTTGTTTGCTCAGTTTTYTTGTTAATTCTTTCCAATGTGTCAAGTAATTATCATTTTGTTTTCTCATGATTTGGTTGGGTCTAATTGTGTTGCTGTCCTGGGGCTCTTTGGGGTCTGTTTGTGTTTGTGAACAGAGCCCCAGGACCAGCTTGCTTAGGGGACTATTCTCCAGGTTCATCTCTCTGTTGGTGATGGCTTTGTTGTGGAAGGTTTGGAAATCGTTTCCTTTCAAGTGGTTGTAGAATTTAACGGCTCTTTTCTGGATTTTGATAATTATAGAAAAGAGCCGTTATAATCTSCTCTGCATGCATTATTTGGTGTTTTACGTTGTACACGGAAGATACTCTCTTTCGTCTTATTTTCCATAGACCTCTCTTGCACAAACTTTTCTTTACAAGCATTCTACTTCCTTAAATGTGTTTGCAATTAAGCACTAGGACTGTCAYGTGATTTYTCCAATCCCCTAAAACAACTCAGACACAATATGGTAAAGTAGCATGCCCCCGYCCAAAATATATGTGTCCCCTTCACAGTCCCGACACTCCACTGGGGCCCCCTTTGTATGGAGTAGCCCACTGGGCACACTACGTATTTTCGACATGGAAAATTGAGTAATATTTGGTTTAGTTGATCAGTGAGTTTACAACCTGCAGTATTTTCAACCACACAAAAGTAAGTTGAATTTCCAATGTGTTATCACTATGCTTCCAACCATCTAAAAGCACAATGAAAWTCCAATGGTAAAACAATGACARAGTTTTGGTTTAGTTGTCACCCAAATGTCTTATCACTGTTCTTTCAAAATKACCAGTCATTCAATTGTTTTTCTTTATTTTTACTATTTTCTACATTGTAGAATAATAGTGAAGATATCAAAACTATGAAAAAACATACATGGAATAATTTAGTAACCAAAAAAGTGTTAAACAAATCAAAATATATTTTAGATTTTAGATTCTTCAAAGTAGCCACCCTTTGCCTTGATGACAGCTTTGCACAATCTTGGCATTCATCAAGGCAAAAGGTGGCTACTTTGAAGAATCTAAAATCTAAAATATATTTTGATTTGTTTAACACATTTTTGGTTACTAAATTATTCCATATGTGCTATTTCAAACTTTTGACTGGTACTGTATATACCAGTTCCGAGTCAATGTGCAGGGGTACAGTTTAGTCGAGGTAATTTGTACATGTAGGCAGAGGTAAAGTGACTATGCATAGATAATAGGGGGGGGGGTCAATGTAAATAGTCCGCTGAGCCATTTGATGAATTGTTCAGCAATATTATGGCTTGGGGGTAGAAGCTGTTAAGGAGCCTTTTGGTCCTAGACTTGGCTCTCTGTTACCGCTTGCCGTGCAGTAGCAGAGGGAACAGTCTATGACTTTGGTGACTGGAGGCCTTCCTCTGACACCGCCTAGTATATAGGTCCTGGATAGCAGGAAGCTTGGCCCCAGTGATGTATTGGGCCGTACGCACTACCCTCCGTAAGCGCTTTGTCGTCGGATGCCGAGCAGTTGACATACCAGGCGGTGATGTAAAGGTCAGGATGCTCTCGATTGAGCAGCTGTAGAACTTTTTGAAGATCTGGGGACTCATGCCAAATCTTTTCAGTCTCCTGAGGGGGAAAAAGTGTTGTCGTGCCCTCTTCACAACTGACTTGTTGTGTTTGGACCATGATAGTTTGTTGGTTATATGGACACCAAGGAACTTGAAACYCTCGACCCGCTCCACTACAGCCCAGTCAATGTTAATGGGGGCCTGTTCAGCCCTCCTTTTCCTGTAGTCCACGATCAGCTCCTTTGTCTTGCTCACATTGAGGGAGATGTTGGCACCACACTCCCATGGCCCTCACCTCCTCCCTGTGTCAGAATAATAGTAGAGAGAATGATTTATTTCAGCTTTTATTTMTTTCATCACATTCCCAGTGGGTCAGAAGTTTACATACACTCAATTAGTATTTGGTAGCAATGCCTTTAAATTGTTTAACTTGGGTCAAATGTTTCTGGTAGCCTTCCACAAGCTTCCCACAATAAGTTGAGTGAATTTTGGCCCATTCCTCCTGACAGAGCTGGTGTAACTGAGTCAGGTTTGTAGGCCTCCTTGCTTGCACACGCTTTTTCAGTTCTGCCCACAAATTTTCTACAGAACATTTTCTATAGGATTGAGTCAGGGCTTTGTGATGGCCACTCCAATACCTTGACTTTGTTTACCTTAAGCCATTTTGCCACAACTTGGAAGTATGCTTGGGTCATTGTCCATTTGGAAGACCCATTTGCGACCAAGCTTTAACTTCCTGACTGATGTCTTGAGATGTTGCTTCAATATATCCACATAATGGATATGATGCCATCTATTTTGTGAAGTGCACCAGTCCCTCGTGCAGCAAAGCACCCCCACAACATGATGCTGCCAGCCCCGTGCTTCATGGTTTGGATGGTGTTCTTCGGCTTGCAAGCATCCCCTTTTCCTCCAAACATAACGATGGTCATTATGCCAAACAGCTCTATTGTTGTTTCATCAGACCAGAGGACATTTCTCCAAAAGTACAATCTTTGCTCCCATGTGCAGTTGCAAACCGTATTCTGGCTTTTTTTATGGCGGTTTTGGACAGTGGATTCTTCCTTGGCTGAGCGGCCTTTCAGTTTATGTCGACATAGGACTCGTTTTACTGTGGATATAGGTACTGTGTACCTGTTTCCTCCAGCCTCTCACAAGGCCTTATGCTGTTGTTCTGGATATATTTGCACTTTTTGCACCAAAGTACCTTCATCTCTAGGAAGACAGAATGCGTCTCCTTCCTGAGCGGTATGACAGCTGCGTGGCCCATGGTGTTTATACTGCGTACTATTGTTTGATCAGATGAACGTGGTACCTTCAGGCATTTGGAAATTGCTCCCAAGGATGAACCAGACTTGTGGAGGTCTACAATTTTTTTTCCTGGGGTGATTCTTTGATTTTCCCATGATAGTCAAAGCAAAGAGGCACTGAGTTTGAAGTAGCCTTAAATACATCCACAGGTACACCTCCCAATTGACTCAAATATGTCAATTAGCCTCATCAGAAGCTTCTAAAGCCATGACATCATTTTCTGGAATTTTTCCAAGCTGGTGAAGGCACCAGTCAACTCATGTACGTTAAACTTCTGACCCACTGGAATTGTGATACAGTGAATTATAAGTGTAATAATCTGTCTGTTAACAATTGGTTTGGAAAAAATACTTGTGTCATGCACAAGTAGACTGTCCTAACCGACTGCCAAAACTATAGTTTGTTACCAAGAAATTTGTGGAGTGTGGTTGAAAAAGACTCCAACCTAAGTGTATGTAAACTTCCAACTTCATCTATATATACTGTATTCTATCCTATTCTACTGTATCTTAGTCTATGCCGTGCTGACATTGCTCGCCCAAATATTTATATATTCTTAATTCCATTCCTTTACTTTAGAGTTGTGTGTATTGTTGTGAAATTGTTAGATATTACTTKTTAGATATTACTGCAATGTTGGAGCTAGAAACACAAGCATTTCGCTACACCYGCAATAACATCTGCTAAACACRTGTATGTGACAAATAAAATTTGATTTGATGTGAGCCATGACCAGCCTTTCAAGGCACTTCATGGCTAGCGACTTGAGTGCTACAGGGCGGTAGTCATTTAGTCAGGTTACCTTCGCATTCTTGGGCACAGGGACAACGGTGGTCTGCTTGAAACATGTAGGTATTACAGACTCRGTCAGGGAGAGGTTGAAAATGTCAGAGAAGACACTTTTCAGTTGATCCGTGCATGCTCTGAGTACACGGCCTGGTAATCCGTCTGGCCTCGCGGCCTTGTGAATGTTGACATGTTTAAAGGTCTTGCTCACATCGGCTACGGAAAGCGTGATCACACAATTGTCCGGAACAGCTGGKKCTCTCTTGCATGCTTCAGTGTTGCTTGCCTCGAAGCGAGCATAAAAGACATTCAGCTCGTCTTGCGTCACTGACGCTGAGCCTGTTTGATGGTTCGTCTTAGGGCATAGCAGAATTTCTTATAAGTGTCCGGATTAGTGTCCCGCTCCTTGAAAGCGGCAGCTCTAGCCTTTAGCTTGGTGCGGATGTTGCCTGTAATCCATGGCTTCTAGTTGGGATATGTACGTACGGTCACTGTGGGGACRACGTCTTTGATGCACTTATTGATGAAGCCGGTGACTGAGGTGGTATACCCCTCAATSCCATTGGATGAACCACGRAACATATTCCTGTCTGTGCTAGCAAAATAGTCCTGTAGCGTAGCATCCGCGTCATCTGACCACTTCCGTATTGAGCGATTCACTGGTACTTCCTGCTTTAGTTTTTGCTTGTAAGCAGGAATCAGGGGGATATAATTATGGTCAGATTTGCCAAATGGAGGGCGAAGAGGGAGCTTTGTATGCATGTCTGTGTGTGGAGTAAAGGTGGTCTAGAGTTTTTTTCCATCTGGTTTCACATGTGACATGCTGGTAGAAATTAGGTAAAACGGATTTAAGTTTGCCTGCATTAATGTCCCCGGCCACTAGGAGTGCCGCTTCTTGATGAGCATTTTCTTGTTTGCTTATGGCCTTATACAGCTCGTGCCAGCATTGGTTTGTGGTGGTAAATAGATGGCTACGAATAATATAGATGAGAACTCTCTTGGTAGATAGTGTGTTCRACAGTTTATCATGAGGTACTCTATCTCAGGCGAGCAATACCTCAAGACTGCTTTAATATTAGACATTGCGCACCAGCTCTTATTGACAAATAGACACACCCCTTGTCTTACCAGATGTAGCTGCTCTGTCCTGCCGATGCATGGAAACCCCATCCAGCTCTATATTATCCATGTCATCGTTCAGCCGCGACTCGTGAAATATATGATATTACAGTTTTTAATGTCCCTTTGGTAGGATAGTCTCGACCGTAGATCATCCAGTTTGTTTTCCAATGATTGCACGTTGCCCAATAGAACCGATGGTGGTGGCGATTTACTCTCTTGCCTAGAATCCTCACAAGGAACCCCTACCTTCACCCCTGTATCTCCGTCTTCACGTGAATGACAGGGATTTGGGTCTTGTCTCCAGAGATCAGTATATCCTTGACRTCAGACTCATTAAAGAAAAATTCTTCGTCCAGTTCGAGGTGAGTAGTCGCTGTTCTGATGCCCAGAAGCTATTTTCGGTCATAAGAGATGGTAGCAGCAACTCTGTGTACAAAATAAGTTACAAACAATGCGAAAAAACTAACAAAATAGCAGGAGCCCGTAAATAGTTAGGAGCCCGTTAAACGGCAGCCATCCCCTCCGGCGCCATTATACATCATTGGTTGCTTTGACAATCAAACAAAATTAAATATCTGTCACGCCCTGACCATAGTTTGCTTTGTATGTTTCTATGTTTTGTTTGGTCAGGGTGTGATCTGAGTGGGCATTCTATGTTGTATGTCTAGTTTGTCTGTTTCTGTGTTTGGCCTGATATGGTTCTCAATNTATGTTTTGTTTGGTCAGGGTGTGATCTGAGTGGGCATTCTATGTTGTATGTCTAGTTTGTCTGTTTCTGTGTTTGGCCTGATATGGTTCTCAATCAGAGGCAGGTGTTAGTCGTTGTCTCTGATTGGGAACCATATTTAGGTAGCCTGTTGTCATTGTGGGTGGTGGGTGATTGTCTATGTGTAGTGTTTGTGTCAGCACTAGTTTTCATTAGCTTCACGTTCGTCGTTTATTGTTTTGTATTAGTTTGTCAAGTGTTCTTMATTTTCGTCTTCGTTTAATAAATCAAGAATGTATTCATTTCACGCTGCGCCTTGGTCCTCCTCTCTTCAACGTTACGACGAGCGTGACAATATCACTAAATATCATTAGCTCATTGATGATATATGAGTGATAAAGTATGGTCACATTTCATTTGCATCTTTTGGAATGACTTCAACAGCAACAGTGAATCTATTTCGTTTTTTAAGTGGAGATCTCGCAATAATCATTCTCATGAGAGCACATTGGTCAAAGTCAGTGACATCATAGCTAAACAGGGCTTGGTTAAAACCTTTAGATGGGAGACCAAAGGGTAGCTGTAGATAGAGCAATTCTCCAGTWGGAGGTGCTGCCYAGCCTATTTTTTTCTGATATTGGATATAACGTTGAAAATCTGACGTTGTTTTAAAGGTACAAATTCAACATATTTTATACAAGGTTTGTCTATGTTGAAGTTTGGTTACCATGATGACATAATCATGTGGTTCGAAATGTCAACCTCTAAAACAACAGTTAACTTTTTTCGAATCCAAGGTATTTCCCCATAGATTCCACGTCACAATACATTGACAACTTACGTTGAAACAAAGTAATTGGAATTGGCTTGCACTTCTGATTTCGATCTCTGTCATATTATTCTGTTGTATCAATTAAACATCTATGCAAATAATATTCTGAATTTAGGTAGATTTACATTTACATTTACATTTAAGTCATTTAGCAGACGCTCTTATCCAGAGCGACTTACAAATTGGTGCATTCACCTTATGATATCCAGTGGAACAACCACTTTACAATAGTAAATATTTAGGTCAAAGAGCAGTATTTCCTCTATCATTACTTAGGCTGTTGGGACTGTTGGGACTTCCGTGGAGAGAGAGCACCGGTATAGTGATGTCACTCACCTGCAGGAAACCCCAAAGTGATGTATGCTAATAAGGACAACTAAATCATGCAATCAAGACAAAAGCAATATTGTCCATTGAAACATAAGGGTTTGCATCCTATAATGTTTTGTCAGGGGCATGTGTGCCCTGCCTAGGAATWACTTTGGAAAATACTGCTGAAGATACCTGTCATCACACCACTGAGCAACAGAATTTAGCAGGGTCTSGCTTTGTGAGACTACACTCTTCGACTGTGTTCCTTTGGCCTGGGTCAGTGGAGCGACCTTGGCACCCTGATTTCTTTCTGCCCACGTTGGCTGGCGTTCGGATTAAATGCCAGCATTACCATGTAACCTTTCKCTGGTTGATGGTCCCACCAAACCCAGCACCTTCTCCTGTCCCTCTCCCTCTCTCCCCCCTGCTTGGTTTGTTTCTTCACATGCACACAAGCATGTGCACACATATACAGACTCAATCCCTCTCTCTCTCTCTCTCTCTCTATTTCTTTCTCTCTCTAAAACACACACTTACACACACACACACACACACGCATCCCTCCTGGTGCGCTGCTGCTGACCTGATCCCTGTGTTGAATGATTTATGCTCTCTCCCTTCTCTGAGTCAGAAATAGCCATGTTACCATGAATATGACGTCTCTAGGGAACAAGCCTCCTTGGAGACCGGAACGCTGTAACTTCCGACGAGGAGTAGTGCCTATTTCAGGCTGTGGCGCAGGAGCGGTCTGGAGCTGTAAACCTGTCGCTAAGGAGACGCTGATAATTGACTGAGGGGTTGTGTTAAAAATCATATGACGCACTACTCTAATTTAGATGTTAGCTGTTCCATTGAGGACAATGTGGAAAAGTCAATCATAATAAGCGTGGAACATTMGATAAGTATGTTGTTGAGCCTGTGATATTGTACATTAGATTAGATCACAAATGTTGTTATCCTCAATGAGGAAATGAATAATGCAAACAAAACAATATAAAAATGAAAGTATTGAATCACTCACTTGCTTTAATTAGTTCAGGAAAATGGGTTATTATTATTTATTATATTATTATTATTATTATATTATTTATTATATTATTTGAAAATCTCACACGAGAGATGAACATTCATTGTTTCTCAGCAGTGTTTGAAAAGGAATCCAATTGTCATACTTGGGTAAAAGTAAAGATACCTTAATAGAAAATGACTCAAGTAAAAGTGAAAGTCACCCAGTAAAATACTACTTGGGTAAAAGTCTAAAACTATTTGGTTTTAAATATACTTAAGTATCAAAAGTAAATGCAATTGCTAAAATATTCTTCGGTATCAAAAGTCAAAGTACAAATCATTTCAAATTCCTTATTTTAAGCAAACCAGATGGCGCCATTTTATTGTTTTTATTTATTTGAGGAATGCCAGGACCACACTCCAACAGTTAGACATAATTACAAACTAATCATGTGTGTTTAGTGAGTCCACCAGGTCAGAGGCAGTAGGGATGACCAGGGATATTCTCTTGATAAGCGTGTGAATTGGACCCTTTTCTTATCCTGCTAAGCCTTCACAATGTAACGAGTACTTTTGGGTGTCAGGAAAAATGTATGCAGTAAAAAGTACATTATTTTCTTTAGGAATGTAGTGAAGTAAAAGTATAAGTTGTCAAAAATATAAATAGTAAAGTAAAGTACAGATACCCCAAAAAATGAATTAAGTACTTTACACCACTGTTACTCAGCTGGGTAAAAAATACCAAAACACAGCTGCCCACTGCATTGAATGAGGGACTAAATGATTGACAGGAGCTAATTGAAGAGTGTTGGTTTTAGCATGGTCTGCGGTCTGGATGGCTGAGTTAATGAGCAGGGTTGTGTGAGGTCAGTAGTGCTGAGGGATTAACTGAAATGTTGGTTATTCTTTAGTTTTTTAAACAACTAATTGACCTACATGGGTTAAATTCCTTTATTTTTTAAATTATTATGTTTGCTGTGAGCTCTATTGTGCAGTTTTTCTAGAGAGAAATCAGATCAAGCCCGAACTGTGCGATATAGCAGTCCGGGAGTTGAAGTTTCCAACAGGCCAATATACAACATAGTTTAGAAAATGTTGTAATTAACTACAATGACCATAATCCATTGCAAGCCTACTTGTCCAGAAACTGGGAGGGGGAGAAAAGAGAAGAATGCGTGAGGTACTATGCCTTGCAAAAGTATTCATCCCCCTTGGCGTTTTTCCTATTTTGTTGCATTTCAACCTGTAATTTAAATGGATTTTTATTTGGACTTCATGTAATGGACATACACAAAATAGTCCAAATTGCATGGTCAGTCACTATCATCATGGGACTTTTATTAATTGTTTTATTCTGTGTTGTTACAGCATTCAACCCACATAATGCATAGTGCATTCAATGTTTAAAAATAGTCAAAACTGTAATCGAAAACCATGATTATTTTTTTAAGTCTAAGCAAAACCGAACTGACCTCAAAAAACAATAATCGCTCAAGCACTAGAGGTCAGTAACCCAGCCAGAGGAGCTCTGAGGTGGGCTAAGATTAACCATCTCACCCCCTCTCAGTACCACCCCTGGTGCTAATTGCAGCTCATAGTTGGAGACACTCAAACTGTAGGAGCACTTTACAGAGTGGTAGAGCCTAAAGCTACTCAACTTGTGTGGCTGCCCCTCTCCTCTCCTTTTCCCTTTACTCTCATTTAATTCCTTTCCAGAGGGATTTTTATTTTATTTTTATTTCACCTTTATTTCACCTTTATTTAACCAGGTAGGCAAGTTGAGAACAAGTTCTCATTTACAATTGCGACCTGGCCAAGATAAAGCAAAGCAGTTCGACACATACAACAACACAGTGTTACACATGGAGTAAAACAAACATACAGTCAATAATCAGTAGAAAAATAAGTCTATATACAATGTGAGCAAATGAGGTGAGATAAGGAAGGTAAAGGCAAAAAAAGGCCATGGTGGCGAAGTAAATACAATATAGCAAGTAAATCACTGGAATGGTAGATTTGCAGTGGAAGAATGTGAAAAGTAGAAATAGAAATAATGGGGTGCAATGGAGCAAAATAAATAAATACAGTAGGGGAAGCTGTAGTTGTTTGGGCTAAATTATAGATGGGCTATGTACAGGTGCAGTAATCTGTGAGCTGCTCTGACAGCTGGTGCTTAAAGCTAGCGAGGGAGATAAGTGTTTCCAGTTTCAGAGATTTTTGTAGTTCGTTCAGTCATTGGCAGCAGAGACTGAGATAAGGGGGACTTTACCTAGCAGGGTCTTGTAGATGACCTGGACCAGTGGGTTTGGCGACGAGTATGAAGCGAGGGCAGCCAACGAGAGTGTACAGGTCGCAGTGGTGGGTAGTATATGGGGCTTTGGTGACAAAATGGATGGCACTGTGATAGACTGCATCCAATTTATTGAGTAGGGAATTGGAGGCTATTTTGTAAAATGACATCACCGAAGTCGAGGATCGGTAGGATCGAGAGTATGTTTGGCAGCATGAGTGAATGATGCTTTGTTGCGAAATAGGAAGCCAATTCTAGATTTAACTTTGGATTGGGATGTTTGATGTGAGTCTGGAAGGAGAGTTTACAGTCTAACCAGACACCTAGGTATTTGTAGTTGTCCACATATTCTAAGTCAGAACCGTCCAGAGTAGTGATGCTGGACGGGCGGCAGGTGCAGGCAGGATCGGTTGAATAGCATGCATTTAGTTTTACTTGTATTTAAGAGCAGTTAGAGGCCATGGAAGGAGAGTTGTATGGCATTGAAGCTCGTCTGGAGGGTTGTTAACACAGTGTCCAAAGAAGGGCCAGAAGTATACAGAAATGGTGTCGTCTGCGTAGAGGTGGATCAGAGACTCACCAGCAGCAAGAGCGACATCATTGATGTTTACATAGAAGAGAGTCGGCCCAAGAATTGAACCCTGTGGCACCCCCATAGAGACTGCCAGAGGCCCGGACAACAGGCCCTCCGATTTGACACACTGAACTCTATCAGAGAAGTAGTTGGTGAACCAGGCGACGCAATCATTTGAGAAACCAAGGCTATCGAGTCTGCCGATGAGGATGTGGTGATTGACAGAGTTGAAAGCATTGGCCAGGTCAATGAATAAGGCTGCACAGTATTGTTTCTTATCGATGGCGGTTAAGATATCGTCTAGGACCTTGAGCGTGGCTGAGGTGCACCTATGACCAGCTCTGAAACCAGATTGCATGCGGAGAAGGTTTGTTGACTTGGCTTTCGAAGACCTTAGAAAGGCAGGGTAGGATAGATATAGGTCTGTAGCAGTTTGGGTCAAGAGTGTTCCCCCTTTGAAGAGGGGATGACCGCAGCTGCTTTCCAATCTTTGGGAATCTCAGACGACATGAAAGAAAGGTTGAAACAGGCTAGTAATAGGGGTTGCAACAATTTCAGTAGATAATTTTAGAAAGAAAGTGTCCAGATTGTCTAGCTCGGCTGATTTGTAGGGGTCCAGATTTTGCAGCTCTTTCAGACATCAGCTGACTGGATTTGGGAGAAGGAGAAATGGGGAAGGCTTGGGCGAGTTGCTGTGGGGGGTGCAGTGCTGTTGACCGGGGTAGGGGTGGCCAGGTGGAAAGCATGGCCAGACGTAGAAAAATGCTTATTGAAATTCTCAATTATAGTGGATTTATCGGTGGTGACAGAGTTTCCTATCCTCAGTGCAGTGGGCGCTGGAGGAGGTGTTCTTATTCTCCCATGGCTTTACAGTGTTCCAGAACTTTTTAGAGTTTGTGTTGCAGGAAGCAAATTTCTGCTTGAAAAAGCTAGCCTTGGCTTTTCTAACTGCCTGTGTATATTGGTTTCTAACTTCCCTGAAAAGTTGCATATCACGGGGGCTTTTCGATGCTAAAGCAGAACGCCATATGATGTTTTTGTGTTGGTTAAGGGCAGTCAGGTCTGGAGAGAACCAAGGGCTATATCTGTTCCTGGTTCTACATTTCTTGAATGGGGCATGCTTATTTAAGATGGTGAGGAAGGCATTTTTTTTTAATAACCAGGCATCCTCTACTGACGGGATGAGGTCAATATCCTTCCAGGATATCCGGGCCAGATTGATTAGAAAGGCCTGCTCGCTGAAATGTTTCAGGGAGCGTTTGACAGTGATGAGTGGAGGTCGTTTGACCGCTGACCCATTATGGATGCAGGCAATGAGGCAGTGATCGCTGAGATCTTGGTTGAAAACAGCAGAGGTGTATTTCGAGGGCAAGTTGGTTAGGATGATATCTATGAGGGTGCCCGTGTTTACGGCTTTGGGGTGGTACCTGGTAGGTTCATTGATAATTTGTGTGCGATTGAGGGCATCAAGCATAGATTGTAGGATGGCTGGGGTGTTAAGCATGTCCCAGTTTAGGTCACCTAGCAGCACGAGCTCTGAAGATAGATAGGGGGCAATCAGTTCACATATGGTGTCCAGAGCACAGCTGGGGGCAGAGGGTGGTCTATAGCAGGCGGCAACGGTGAGAGACTTGTTTTTAGAGAGGTGGATTTTTAAAAGTAGAAGTTCAAATTGTTTGGGTACAGACCTGGATAGTTGGACAGAACTCTGCAGGCTATCTCTGCAGTAGATTGCAACACCGCCCCCWTTGGCCGTTCTATCTTGTCTGGAATGTTGTAGTTAGGGATGGAGATTTCAGAGTTTTTGGTAGTCTTCCTAAGCCAGGATTCAGACACGGCTAAGACATCCGGGTTGGCAGAGTGTGCTTAAGCAGGGAATAAAACAAACTTAGGGAGGAGGCTTCTAATGTTAACATGCATGAAACCAAGGCTATTACGGTTACAGAAGTCATCAAAAGTGAGCGCCTGGGGAATAGGAGTGGAGCTAGGCACTGCAGGGCCTGGATTCACCTCTACATCACCAGAGGAACAGAGGAGGAGTAGGATAAGGGTACGGCTAAAAGCTATGAAAATTGGTCGTCTAGGACGTCTGGAACAGAGAGTAAAAGGAGCAGGTTTCTAGGGGCGATAAAATAGCTTCAAGGTATAATGTACAGACAAAGGTATGGTAGGATGTGAATACAGTGGAGGTAAACCTAGGCATTGAGTGATGATGAGAGAGATATTGTCTCTAGAAACATCATTGAAACCAGGTGATGTCATCGCATGTGTGGGTGGTGGAACTGAAAGGTTGGATAAGGTATAATGAGCAGGGCTAGAGGCTCTATAGTGAAATAAGCCAAGACACACTAACCAGAACAGCAATGGACAAGGCATATTGACATTAAGGAGATGCATGCTTAGCCGAGTGATCATAAGGGTCCAGTGAGTAGTGAGGTTGGTTGGGGTCACGGCAATTCAGACAGCTAGCCAGGTCATGGGTAGCAAGCTGGCAGAGGATGGAGGTCTGTTTTTAGCCACCTCGTGCGTTTCCGTCGGTAGATTAGTGGGGTTCCGTGTGGTAGAGGGGACCAATCCAAATGGCAAAATAGATATAGTTATAGTGACCCAAGAAAATTGTCCGATAGACCTATTCAGATAGCAGCGGATAAGACAGCTAACGATTAGCGGGCCGCAGATGGCCGTTCAGGTTACGTCGCGACGGAGGGGCCAGTTGGATAACTCCCTCGGGCAGATAACGTCGGTAGTCAAATCGTGAAGGCCCAGTGGGGCGCCGTATCGGCAGTAAAACGGGTCCGGATAGGTGATTGTCCTAATGTCCTCATGTCCTATGTCACAACTAGACCACACTATCACTAAACTCACTCAGTCACTCTTTCCCATTACATTTTTTTCCCCTCTTCCCTTTTCTGCACAATTAGATAAATGTCCAACACATTAGGTAATGCCACCCAGTTGTTTTTAAGCACTTGTGAAGTGTAACCACATGTTTCCATTTACACATGTTTTCAGGAGCGCTATGGAGAGAGGTGGGAAATTTAAAGGATGGGAGACTTTGATCCCTTTTCGAGGGTGACTGTGTGCATGTGTGTGTACGTGTGCGTGTGTGTGGCATCGCTGCCTTGGTTCAATTACCTTGGTTATTTCTTTGTTGCTCTTGTCCCATCTGGGAGCATAAGGACAAATGGCCAAAAGTATGTGGACACCTGCGCATCAAACATCTCATTCCAAAATCATGGGCTATAATATGGAGCCTCCATTCTTCTGGGAAGGCTTTCCACTAGATGTTGGAACATTGCTGTGGGGACTTGCTTTCATTCAGCTACAAGAGCATTAGTGAGGTTGGACACTGATGTTGGGCGATTAAGCCTGGCTTGCAGACGGCGTTCCAAATCATCCCAAAGGTGTTTGATGGGGTTGAGGTCAGGCTCTGTGCAGGCCAGTAACGTTCTTCCACACCGATCTCAACAAACCATTTCTGTATGGACCTTGATTTGTGCACGGGGGTATTGTCATGCTGAAATAGGAAAGGGCCTTCCCCAAACTGTTGGAAGCACAGAATCGTCTAGAGTGTCATTGTATGCTGTAGCGTTAAGATTTCCCATAATGGGCCTAACCCGAACCATGAAAAACAGCCCTAGACAAGTATTCCTTCTCCACCAAACTTTACAGTTGCCACTATGCATTGGGGCAGGTAGCGTTCTTCTGGCATCCGCCAAACCCAGACTCGTACTTCGGACTGCCAGATGGTGAAGCGTGATTCACCACTCCTGAGAACACGTTTCCACTGCTCCAATGAGTCCAATGGTGGCGGTCTTTACACCACTGCAGCCGCCGCTTGGCATTGCGCATGGTGATCTTTGGCTTGTGTGCGGCTGCTTGGCCAGGGATACCCATTTCATGAAGTTCCCGACGAACAGTTCTTGTGCTGACGTTGCTTCCAGAGGCAGTTTAGAACTCGGTAGTGAGTGTTGCAGGATAGAGAATAAACGATCTTTACGTGCTACGCTCTTCAGCACTCGGCSGTCCCGTTCTGTGATCTTCTGTGGCATACCACTTCACGGCTAAGCCGTTGTTGCTCCTAGACGTTTCCACTTCACAATAACAGAACTTACAATTGACCGAGGCAGCTCTAGCAGGGCAGAAATTTGACAAACTGACTTGTTGGAAATGTGGCATCCTATGACAGTGCCACGTTGAAATTCAGTGAGCTCTTCAGTAAGGCCATTCTACAGTAAGGCCATTCAATGTTTTCCTATGGAGATTGCGGGTGTCCACATACTTTTGAAACTATTAAGCTTTTTGTCCTTCTTTTTGTCCTCCATCCACTTTCACAGGATTTTCCTCTGCATTTTAAAGGGCCCATTGTGAAATCATGATTCCCAACATTCTATTCTATTCCCTGTAAACAATGTCACTTTTGACACAAATCAACTACTTTGACCACTTTTCCAACAACAATTAGAGCATCTGGAATCTTCCTCTACTTCTCTGCTGTTCAAATCTGAAATCAGAACAAAGATATATTCCACTGTTCAAACAATACAGCTGTTTAAGTAACCACATCAACGACATGTCCTCTAACTTCTTATAAACAGCTGAAATTTCGACTATCATAACAGGATAGACAAAAACTTAGATAGTATGACATCTTTGTCTATTTCCCTGCTATTCAAACAAATAACAGAAATATCTTCTACCAATCAAATGGTACAGCTGTGTTAGTAACCTCATTAACTGCTTTTCTTCCTAACTTTATGAAACACCTGCCCTTTTGACCACTTTCCCAACGAAATAGACAACAATTTAGAGCGTATGATATTTTCCTGTACTTCTCTGCTTTTCAATTCTGAAATCAATCAATGAAGAAATAGAGCTGTTTTAGTAACTGCATCAACTGTGTAAGTCCTGTCAGAATCTAGCAGATTCATTACTTACTAACAACAGCTGTAAATTCTAATAAAACTGCATCACATTTTGAAGTTCACTTTCCTTGTTTTGTATAAGAACTCTATTGTGAATCTAGCAAATACGTTTTGTGGGTCAGTGTGCAGTATTTAGTTAGTTTCATAGCAAAAATGTTTGTTAGCATGTTTCTCATACTGCCTTTAGCTACGGAGGGCCTGCCAAGGCAAGTGTAGTGGGGTTGCCTGGTAACACATGTCTCTGAGGGAGACAACGTTTTAACCCTTTCATGCGTGAGTTCCAAATATCTCTAACGGTCGCCCCAACGTGAGTTTTTTTATGCACGTGATGTTCAAATGTTCTCTCCATTCCAGAATGTGATTGTTACACAACAGTGCATTTAATCCGCACTGCCCTCAAACCAAGGCACGCAGACTGTTTTTATTTATAGGCTTGTTTCAATTTGTCAATTTCAAAAAAAAATCTAAGATTTATTTTATTTTCTACGAACAGTTTGAATTGAGGTGTGTTCCGCCTCATTCATTCACATAAAAGTAGYCTTTTTTACTTTTGCAGACCAATTCATTTTTTTGACATTTCTGACCCAGACAAAACACTTCCCAATTGTTAGTGCAGTTCCAGTCTGCAGACATTTGCTCATCTCCCGTCCTGCACACACGTGTTCACATTTTCCGTTTGTTGCCTGCATCGCAGTCACAGTTGTTTTCGTTACCAATAATAACTTTGGAGATGTGTGCGTTTCTATCAAAGTAAGTGCCTTATTACGTTATAATAGTTTCTGCATGTCTGTTATGTTGTTTCTACTGTAGCATAATATTTTTGTGTATATTCCTTATAACCCGCGGACACGCAAGGTAACGTTAYTCATTTCATAACCTTTATGGTGTTATACTCAATCATGCTTATGTAGCTAGCTACATTCTTCTATTAGCTCTGTAAAACAATGCTAATTGCGTCAGAGAAGTATTGGCTTGTTGTATTTTGAAGCTACCCTGGACATTTTTTTAAATATCTTCTTATACCACTTGGTCGTTTTCTGAGTGCATTCCACAAAGCTGTTTATCATGTCCGCCTTACCCACTGCCCCCATTTTGAGGTTATAGTAAAGAACACAATCTGGTTTGATTTTTCTCTCTCACATCAGGTGGTCCACCTTCCCTGTGGCCGACATGGTTGCTGTATGGACAGTGGAGAGGACATGGACGTCTCGTTTGGCATAGGACTTTACTGCCAGCTGTTGACATTTCTTATTTTGTATAACGGGTCATTTAGGATGGCAGTAGCATTGTTGATGAAATGCAGTCTTGGGAAAAAAGGGTGGCAAATAAGGGAGTTGCAAACATAGGGAGTTCTTCTTTACTATCCCCATGAGAAGGACTGTCACCAGGAAGGTATTCTCGTGTCTTTGGCTATGCCGGATTAAGTGATATGGCATGCTATTCTATAAAATAATTTCTCTGTAATTAATATTACCTGATTAAGCTAATCTGATTAAGCTAATCAGGTAAATGTAATTAACTAGAAAGTCGGGGCACCATGAAATAATGTTTATAGAGCTGTTATCTTCCGAATAAATTCTTAAAGACCTAGCAATCTTTTACATCAGTAGCCGTCAATATTTAATCCTCACCTTATTCAGTCTCATCTGAAAGTTGTAAATTCTTGGTTATCTTCACGAACCCTGGCTAACAAGTTSAWTCAGCAATACAAAATTTGGTTTAATTATTTATTTACTAAATACCTATATAATCACACAGAATTACATGTACACAGAATAGATCATATATTGAATACTAATTGTCATAAAGGAAAACGTCCCTAGCAGACGGAACAGATATGACGGCTGGTTACACAAATAAAGGGGGTTGGGTTTGAGTGAAAGAGCGGGAAGACTGAGTAACAAAGGGAGAAGCTATGCTATCGTAAATACAGTATCTTATGCATTCTAAATAACCACCCATTTGAAAAAGGAAAATGCAATAATTATTTACTCTGAGCTGTGCTTCGGTAGATTGGTCGTAGATAGAAGGCCGGGTTGTCCAGCATGGACCTCTTGTCCTCTGAAGAATGTCTAGTGGTGAACTGGAGCGTGGTAGAATGGATACTCTGTCCGTCCTCTCCTAGCCCAAGTTTACCGTTGCTGCGGCTAACTCAATCGGCTAGGAGGTATCACTTCTTTAGTGAATAAGAGTTCAAAGTTCACACCAAGTTGCCATACTTTAAGCTCATGCTATATCCTGGCTGGTATAGTCGAAATTCATCCTTTCGGCGTGTTGATCGTCATCTTCATATTGAAATTCGATGCTAATTTTGTTAGGTTCTTGTCTTAGCCCTTTCAACGTGGGGACCGCCGTCCTCTCGTCCTTGGAACACCAGGTTGAATTTTCGTCAAGAGAAGGTCGTGTTTCATAGTTTACAGCCAATGTCTGTTCAATTGGGCGGGGCCTCTGAGTGAGCAGAGTTTACTCTATGACAACCAATTCTCTCCTTTAGAAGCTAAAATTACATTTAACCTTTTCACAAATAGTTTCATATTTAAACATTTAAATTGCACAACAATTCCATGTGAATCTGATAACTAGAATGTGTAGACTTTCCRAGATACAGTATATGTCGTCCTATCATCAGTAATAATGTCTCAGACGCCAACTGATCTGACATCATATTCTCTAAGTACCAGGGCATATTTTCAGACCTTTTGATGTTCCCAGACTCTCTATGTTAACAAAGGGCTTTTCAAGAGTCAACTATATAGAGTAGAGAGAGAGAAACGGGGGGGAGGTATTTATGGGGGTCATAAACCTCCCCCAATAGGCCAACGTCATGACAGTATACATTTCACTAATTGTGGTTGTCCCAGCCACTCCTGGCTCTCTCTTCTCCAGTAGCTCCAAGGCATAGCGATTGGTCTCCGCTATGTCTCCCACCAGCTCCTCTGTCAGAAACAACTTGAAGCACTCTGCCTCAGATGGAAATGGCAAGGGGTGTTGCACTACAGACTGGGACTCATCAAAGCAAACAGCAGGGCCAGGAGGGGTGAAATGGCTGGCAGCCTTCCAGCTACCACGGAACTCCTGTACTTCATCCATAGTCAGTCTGCCTCCATCACCACCAGCATCTTCAAAGGGAACTGGGACTTTGTCAGTGGTCAAGGGGTCCTCAGATKCATGGTTCTCAATGGCTGGGGGGCAGCTCCTCACTGTCAGAATCTGATTCCTGACTTTCAGACTCATTGTCAGAATTTTTTTAAATCTCCAGAATTTCCGCATTTGTGAGTTGTCTCCTTTTGAAAGACATTGCTAATGCTACAGCTTAGCTCACTAACTACATACATAAACAACAACACTGAATGGCTCAGAGTGGCAGTGAGAGGTTACGTGATTGACTGCCTGCACACGCAATTTGTATCAATAAATCACTATCAGAAAATGTTTTGTTTGGTAATTACAACATTCTTACTTACTCAACCTTTAAGCTAACCGCCCACTGTCATGTCAATTCGTTGGTGACACTTACCTGGTTACCATAGCAACATTTGGTCTCACTGTGCATTAGAGAACTTCACAGTTCCAAAAAGTTGGTGCGTACGGCTGCACGTATCACCCTCTGAAGCGCCTTGTGGTCCATGGTGGTGGAGTTATATTATTAATATTAGCTCTCTGTGTASATCCAAGGGCCAGCCGTCCTGCCCTGTTCTGAACCAATTGCCTTTTTTGTGGCACCTGACCACACGACTGAACAGTAGTACAGGTGCGACAAAACTAGGGCCTGTAGKACCTGCCTTGTTGACAGTGTTGTCAAGGAGGTAGTGGCAGGTAGCCTAGTGGTTAGAGCATTGGACTAGTAGCCGAAAGGTTGCAAGATTGAATCCCTGAGCTGACAAGGTAAAMATCTGTCATTCTGCCCCTGAACAAGGCAGTTAACCCACTGTTCCTCGGCCGTCATTGAAAATAAGAATTTGTTCTTAACTATCTTGCCTAGTTAAAAAAAGGTAGAGCAGCGCTTCATCATGGACATACTTCTCCCTATCTTAGCTACTATTATATCAATATGTTTTGACCATGACAGTTTACAATCCAGAGTWWCTCCAAGCAGTTTAGTCGCCTCAACTTGCTCAATTACCACATTATTTATTACAAGATTTAGTTGAGGTTTAGGGTTTAGTGAATTATTTGTCCCAGATACAATGCTTTTAGTTTTAGAAATATTTAGGACTAACTTATTCCTTGCCACCCACTCTTAAACTAACTGCAACTCTTTGTGTTGCAGTCATTTCGGTCGCTGTAGTAGCTGACATGTATAGTGTTGAGTCATCCGTATACATAGACACTCTGGCTTTCCTCAAAGCCAGTGGCAATTCATTAGTAAAGATTGAAAAAAGTAAAGGGCCTAGACAGCTGCCTTGGGGAATTCCTGATTCTACCTGGATTATGTTGGAGAGGCTTCCATTAAAGAACACCCTCTGTGTTCTGTTAGACAGGTAACTCTTTATCCACAATATAGCAGGGGGTGTAAAGTCATAACACGTAAGTTGTGCCAGTAGCAGACTCTGGTCAAAGGCCACACCGAAGTCTAACAAAACATCCCCCACAATCTTTTTATCATCAATTTCTCTCAGCCAATCATCAGTCATAAGTGATGTGCTTGTTGGATGTCCTTCTCTATAAGCATACTGAAAGTTTGTTTTCAATTTGTTTACTGTAAAATAGCATTGTATCTGGTCAAACACAATTTTTTCCAAAAGTTTACTAAAGGTTGGTAACAGGCTGATTGGTCAGCTATTTGAGCCAGTAAAGGGGGCTTTACTATTCTTAGGTAGCAGAATTACTTTTGCTTCCCTCCAAGCCTGAGGGCACACACTTTCTCGTAGGCTTAAATTGAAGATGTGGGAAAATAGGAGTGGCAATATCATCCACTATTATGCTCAGTAATTTTCCATCCAAACTGTCAGTGGCTTGTCATTGTTGATAGTGGGCAGCTTGATGAGTGGGCAGCTTGATGAAAGCCAGTCAATATTTAAATCACCCAGAAGAAATAACTCTCTGTTGATATCACACACATTATCAAGCATTTCACACATGTTATCCAGATACTGACTGTTAGCACTTAGTGGTCTATAGCAGCTTCCCACCAGAATGGGCTTTAGGTGAGGCAGATGAACATGTAGCCATATTACTTCAACAGTATTTAACATGAGATCCTCTCTAATCTTTACATGAATGTGGTTCTGAATATAAACAGCAACACCTCCCCACCATTGGCATTTCTATATTTTCTATAAATGTTATAACCTTGTATTGCTACCACTTTATCGTCAAAGGTATTATCTAAGTGACATTCAGAGATCAGAATATGAATGTCAAWTGTTACTAGCAAATTACTGATTTCATGAACCTTGTTTCTTATGCTACACATTTTAACGTGGGCTATTTTAAGCCCTTCTGGGATGCTTACTTGCTTTCATTTCTTTACTGGGAAGCTTAGCAGCAGTAGATGTGCTCATGTTCTTTATGTTAGTGCAGGGTGAGCTGCTCACAGTGGACTTCCTCCTAGGGCACACCGGCTTAGTGCTAACAGTATAAATCTGGTTCATAGGCACATGATCACTGCATACAATAGCTATGGGATCAGGGCAGTTAAAGGGACATACATTAGGTTACTTATATTGTGTCTACTGACGCCCCTGGTGTAATGTACAATTGCTGAAGCATTATGACAACTCTTTGTCACAATGGTAGGGATTAGCTGAGCTGGGCTTGAGTCATTGATAAGTCATTATCAGGTATCAGGTATATAAATTGTCAACAAAAGTTACACCCATTGAGCGGCAATAATCACATAGCCAGTTGTGAAGAGAAAGAATCCTGCTAAAGTGTTCAATGCCGTGATTCAGAGATGGCAGCGGGCCAGATATGATGGGTCTTTTATTAGTGTCTAGCAGAGAGTCAATCAGCTCTTTAAAATCCAGTTTCAACTTTTCAGAACTGCCCTTCATAATGTCATTAAAACCCACATGGACTACAATATAATCAATTTCCATGTCCTGGCGTAGTACCTCGGGAGCAGCTTAGTAATGTAATTTATTCGAGCTCCGGGATAAGACATTGTTTTTGCACCAGGAATGGTCACATTTCTTACCATGGAGCTGCCCAGAATCACCACTGGTGAGAAGGACGAGGAAATCTGCCCACTCCCACTCTTCTCAGGATTCGGAGATGGATGGGCGAGAGGCTTGAGCCTGTTGCTCCCGGTGCCTGTGGCAGGCATCCGACAGATGGGGAAGCCCTGCTTGATCCAGAACAGAGACGAAAGGTTGTCGACGTCGAATTCATAGTTGTAGGCACTGCGGCCGCAGACACAGGCACCCCCAGCGACGAAGGTGCAGGAAGATCAGGCTCCAGGACGGCAAAACTATTTGTTGTTTGTATCCTCTCCGGGCCTCTCGTTTGGAGTTTAGACTGCTTTGCGGGAAGTCGCTGTCTTCGGCTTCCACGGCTCGTGACATGCGACCATCGTTGATTGTCTTGCTTCTCTTGTTGTGCTCCTTCGACTCCGCTATCAGATGGGGGAGCTCCGGGCAACACAGCCCATTTGGATAATGACAAACGACAAGGTGGAGATGCATCCAACAAGCGTGAATGCCGTCCAGCCACCGGTGTAGAAAATGGAAACATTCCACTCTTGCTTTTCTCACGTAGGCAGGCGACCTGCGTGATCAATGAAGCCACCTCAAGCCTATAATCCTCGGCAGGTAAACAGTTGCCGCATTGGAACTCCGAGTGGTCCGRTTTGTCCCAAAACAGTGCGTAGTAGATACAGCTCCTACAGCGCTGGAACCATTCATTTATTTCTCCAGACAAAGAGGGCTCCATTGCAAAACTAATCTGGTACCAACTATGTTAGCTTAGATGGCTAGCAGCTTAGCGTCTCTGTCAAGCAGGTTTAAACCTGTCTGTTAAGCAGGATTCCGGGACAAGAAATAGCGGTCCTTGCTGTTAAAAGCTAACTGCATCGCGGAATTTCACGCAAAAACAAGTTCTGTATTTCAATTTTTTTTCTGTACAATATATTTATTGCCATTTCTTTTTTTTACAATTTAACAATCATCAAAATATGATACAGAYAATGCCTCGTTATTCCTTCCACCTACACAAAACACCATGCTATATGGAGGCACATCGTGCAAAACCCTTCCCTCCCCAACACAGGAACACCCCTTCCCTCCCCTCTACCGGTATTAGCTTCACTGATTAACAACAAAAATATAAACGGAATGACCTTCACATTCCATGCTAGAAAATACATTATTCAACACAAAAACAAATAATAATAATACATTCATGAAGAAAGTAGTAATGAGGCAGCTAAGGTGACGTCTCTAGAAACTGCTGAAAGTTCCCCCAGACATCAGTAAATTCAAAGGGTTTATTACGTAAATKGTATGTTATTTTTTCAGATGAAATATAGGAAGATRGTTATTTTAGCCACATCTGCTTGCTTGGCGGAGTGTCMCTCTTCCATTAAATAGCTGTGCATTTATTGGCTGCAATGACTGCTAATTTAATGAATCTGGTTTTGCTACAAATATTAACTGGTAGAACAGAATCATCTCCAAGAAGAATAAGGGAAGGATCTAGTGGTACCGTCATATTAGTGACCTGTGATAAGATCTGAATAATGTCTTTCCAATAATTGCTTAGTTCAGGGCAGGACAAAAACATATGCATAAGTGTGCCCACTCCCGTTTTACACCTTGGGCAAAATGTTGAATATTTAGAATTGATCTTATACAGTCTCTCTGGTGTAAAGTAGACCCTATGTAAAATATTGAATTGCATCAACTTGTGCCTTGTGTTAAATGAAAGACGCTGAGCATCTAAAAAGAGCTTTCCCCATTTCTCATCCTCAGAAATGAGACCTCGGTCACCATGCCACTTTATGCAAGCTTTCAGAGGTTCATCATTCCCCCAACAGAGCTTGAAGACCAGAGTACATGTAGGAAATGACACCTTTTACCCCTTTCCTTTCCAGCMACAGTTGATCAGTTTTAGGTTTACCCATGGGCTGAATCCTAACTCCCTGCTGAGTGGCAATATAATGCCTAACCTGTAGGTACTTGAAGAAATTAGTTTGAGGTAACTGAAAATGAGATACCCTGATGAAGACAGCTTGGTTGTCGAAACGTTGGATATTACATTTTTGCATCTGAGCTCCTAGAGTGTGCGGCTCTCCTTTATTTTCAAGTTTTCTACTCCGCCAGCCAGCACCTCGCCTAAATAGGTGTGTGTTTCTTTTTCTTCTAAACTGAAAATGAGATGCCAGTTGTTGAAAGGATAGTAGTTCACCTTCTCTATAGAGATTACCAAATGTTATAATTTCTTTGTTGAACCAAGAAAATGTAGTACCATCTCTCAGGGCTTCGGGTAGGATCGGGTTATTATATAAAGGTGTTTGTTCATATATAGATCTAAGCCCTTCTGTTTGTTTACAGACTTCAATCCATATATTTAAAGTGTTTTTAATGAAAGAGTTGTTTATGAGACCTAGCAAAGCTTTAGGTGTGCTAATATAAGGTATAGATGCCAATGTAGCAGGGGWCAGCCACTCCTCCTCTATCTGTCTCCAAGAGGGTGAACTTGTTGGTGTATCTTGCCATACCCACACAGCCTTTAACTGAGATGCCCAGTAATACAACTGGAAGTCAGATAGAGTAAGTCTTCATTCTGAGTATGGTTTGCATAAAGTTGTGAGTTTCACTCTGGGGGTGTCACGATCGTGTGGAGGAGAGACGGACCAAAACGCAGCATGTGGAAAATAAGCCATCTTCTTTTATTTTACTACGAAGATGAACATGAAACGAAACACTATTACAAACTATACAAAAACAACAAACGACCGTGAAGCTATAAACGTAGTGCACACAAACAGGCTACAAACGTTCAACATAGACAATTCCCCACAAACAGCTAAAGCCTATGGTTGCCTTAAATATGGCTCCCAATCAGAGACAACAATAACCAGCTGTCTCTAATTGAGACCCAATTCAGGCAACCATAGACTTTCCTAGATACCTACACTCAACCATAGACACAACTAGACTACTATACTAAACATAAACCCAACTACTCTAATAAACCCCTAAACCTTACAAACCACCCTAGACACTACAAAAACCACATACATTCCCCATGTCACACCCTGACCTAACCAAAATAATTAAGAAAACAAAGATACCAAGGCCAGGGCGTGACAGGGGGTTTCCCTTTCCACAGAAATGAAGAAATCTTCCTATTAAGTTGTTGAAAAACACTTGGGGAGTAGGAAAGGGCAAGGTTTGAAAAAATGTACAAGAATTTTGGTAATATATTCATCTTTACACATTGACCCGCCCAATAAGAGAAATTGGTCAATCACGCCATCTATCCAATTCTTCCCCAACCTTTTTGAGAAGTGGAGTATAGTTCAGTTGATATGTCTTAATCATTTCAGAAGGAATTTTCAATCCAAGATATGTCATTTTCTGTGGTTTCAAGAAAAAGGCTGGTCTAAGATTGGGTGCTGCATAGCGCCCTGTTAAAAGGCAAAATGATACTCTTCGATGGGTTATTTTATATCCTGAAAAGGTCCCATATTCTTTTAGGGTGTCAACTAATGTTCGGAGTGAAATTTCTGGTTTAGTGAGGTAAAGCAAAATGGCATTGGCATATAGCGAGACCAGATGTTCACTCCCACCTATACGAACACCATGGATGGACCATGGATGGATGGATGAGATCTAAAAGCTCTGCCAGTGGCTCTATAGCCAAAGAAAAAGGAGAGGACTAGCGGGACAACCCTGTCTTGTGCCACGTGATAGAGAGAACTGTGAGGAAATGTTTCCATTAGTCAGGATCTGAGCTACCTGACATTTGTACAGTAATCTAATCAGACCTACATACTTAGGTCCAATATTCATCCTCTGTAAAACTTCAAACAGGTAGTTCCATTCTATGCGGTCAAAAGCTTTTTCCGCATTAGTTTCTCCTAAGAACATTTCCGATTTATGGGTCATCAGGGTGATATATTCCAATCCTTTGAGTCTAATTTTTGTGGAGTTGGTGTCAAATGTTACACTATGTCATTTTCCAGAACTCTAATTTCATTCTCCAACGAATCTACTTGAGCCTTATACATCTTACGAGCACCTGAACTAAAGGATATGATTTGACACCTCAGATATGCAAGGAGAGCTTCCGATAAAATTAGAGGGGAGGCATAGTTGTTATTGGTGCAAAAAAAATATGTCTATATGAGTGTTCAGAAATGTTACAAATGTGGGATTATTTACTAAGTATGTGCCAAATCTTCTTGAGGGTGGCTGTGCTCTACTGACTGGTACTGAAGCCGCAGGGCAGAATGATCTGATATACAGTGGGGCAAAAAAGTATTTAGTCAGCCACCAATTGTGCAAGTTCTCCCACTTAAAAATATGAGAGAGGCCTGTTTTTTTCATCATAGGTACACTTCAACTATGACAGACAAAATGAGAAAACAAATCCAAGAAAATCACATTGTAGGATTTTTAATGAATTCTATTTGCAAATTATGGTGGAAAATAAGTATTTGGTCAATAACAAAAGTTTATCTCAATACTTTGTTATATACCCTTTGTTGRCAATGACAGAGGTCAAACGTTTTCTGTAAGTCTTCACAAGGTTTYCACACACTGTTGCTGGTATTTTGGCCCATTCCTCCATGCAGATCTCCTCTAGAGCAGTGATGTTTTGGGGCTGTTGCTGGGCAACACGGACTTTCAACTCCCTCCAAAGATTTTGGTGTAGTAGACRTGAACAAGTCAGGAAGTTCTTTCCTCATGTATGTTTCAGCCATCTTCACAGAGTCAAATGTGCACTCACCATTCTTGGTTTCGATCCACAAAGTCGCTGGGTAGCACAGGCCGTATGCCAAGCCAGCCTGAAGCAGAAGTCTCTTCAGTGGGGAGAAAGCCATCCTCCTATTGTGTAGTGTGGGAGAAAGATCCGGAAAGATAATGATTCTGGCATCTCCGTACTTGAGCTCTCCCTTTGCTCGGGCAGCAGAGAGGATGCGTACAATGTCCTGGTACTGTAGAAATGTAATGACAAATGCTCTGGGTGCAATCTGGCCAAGCAGCCGCCTCTGTAGGATGCGATTGGGCCCTCTTGATCTCCAACGGGAGGGGGTAGATCCAGAATTTTGGGAATCCATTCCTGTAGAAAGGAGATTGCGTCTCTTCCCTCCACGGCCTCCGGGAAACCTTGAAGTCTCAAATTCGAGCGCCTTTGGAAATGTTCATAATAATCAAATTTCTCCTCGAGTTCAGAGATGGCGTCCTCCAACTTCTTGTATTTTTGGTCCACTTCCTCGCGGACATCCAGGATGGCAGCCTGGTGGTCAGCATGGTATTTTTCTAACTTTGTCCCTCGTCCCTTTGTGACTTTCTGGTTTCCGTGGAGTTTATCGACCAGTACATCCATTTTGCTGAGGTGTTCAGAAAGTGTCTCTTGAATTTTTGTTATACCCTTGTCCATCTCCATTCTGAACCATGCTGGTGCTTCTTCCAAGCTAGCATCCACCGAGGCTGAAGGATGGCTGTCAGAGAGGGGCATTTTTCCATGCCTCATCTGAGGTTTTGACATATTGGGCATCTTTTGCTTTGGCGATACAATAGATGTTTTAACTTCCAACTCACTGTTAGCGAATAGTTYGAAAGTTCGAGGACGCTACGCAGATGCGTCTTGTTAGAGCATCGCCATTGTCGGAAGTCCCCCACTTCCTCCTGTATTCGTATTTAATGAATATCGGTTTTGTTTCAATCAAAAATAACAAACCGAGTGTTTTCCAGCTTACAATGTTAAGCTRCACACTCTGATGAGTTCAGGGTGAGTAGATGAGCTCAGGGCGAAAATCTCCTTCCAGAGAGACATCAGGGACTGTAACATACTTATTACTCAACAGGACAGTTAACCTGCGTTGCCCTCAAACCAAATCACGCTGCCTGCTAATTATCTATAGGTTATGTTTCAACTTGTCAATTTCAAATTATTTTCKAACAAGTTTTTGTATTAATAATAAATCAAAAATGTAAACAACAGTTTGAATTGAGGTGTGTTCCGCCTCCTCATTAATTCACATAAGAAGTAGCGCATTTCACTGTTGCGGGCAATTTATGTTTGAGGCTTTACTGAGCCGGAGAAACTTCTCTCTTCAACCAGAGCCCAAGCACTTCCCCAGTGTTTCCCCAGATCAAGTATGAAGACATTGCACATCTCGAGTCAGAATTGTTAAAACTTTTTCCCATGCACATTTTAAGGCTAGCGCCCGCATTGCCTTCATTGTTGTTTTCCTTACAAAGTGGACTTCAGACAAAAAATAACTTTGTAAATGTGTGCGTTCCTATCAAAGTAAGTGCCTCATTTTCTGTATATTGTGTAGTTGTTTCTAGAGTAGCATTCCGTATGTATATATGGATCCTAATGTATTTACTGTTTTATTCACGTTTTCAAGTTCTGGTGACAAATCATGCATTCCGATTCCTGAATAAATTATAAAGGWGTAAAATACTTTTTTGAAGGTTGTACTATTTATGATGAGCTAATGCTAAGCTATTTGCCAGCTATGTGTGGCACCATATTTGTTGACAACAAACAATGCTTTCTGTTTGTCACGTAAGCGTCTGTCAGACCAAAGATGTTATAACAAGGGATAGTTCACTCGACTGACTTATGGTGCTTTCAAGACAACTGGKAACTCTGAAAAATACGAGGTCAAATCATGACGTCAGGGATCTTCAGGTCGGAAAGGTTGAAGCTCTAGAAAGAGGCCCGAGTTCCTGAGTTGGAGGACCGTTCAAAACTATTTTTCCCAGACGGAGCTTGTTTTTTATCGAGTTCCCAGTTGTTTTGAATGCGGCATCAGATTGTAAGTACGGTACCACAGGGTTGCCAGCTCAGACCGCACTTTCCAGGGGTTTTCTTTTTATTTAGCTTATAAACTTGTTCTGCGTTTGCCCCCCATTTATTGATAAATTCCCCATCATAGTAATATTTCCCGCATCATATCCCCCCACGATACCTTCCCCCATTTCTGCCCCCCATAGACTTGAAAACCCCCCACAAATTAAATGAACCCTCCCCCACATCTGGGGTGATGATCTGTGAGGTGATAACATTTTATTTGCTTTGTGATTTGTAAAAATGGTAAACGAATTGTTAAGTCATGTGCTCCGGTTCTTGTATACACTGTAACAAGTACATCAAAGATTTGTAATATGCTGAAAAGGGGCCAAACTAAGTTCATATTTTTCAGACAATGGGCACTGCTATCTTTGACTTTGACTTTGTTTGTTTGCGTCTTATGGTGAATGGCATTCTGGGATTAGGGAGTTTTCTCTTGTCTAACATAAACAAAGATGGCTGCCATCATAAAGAATGTACCTGCTGTTAGCTTAGCTGACACGCATCWCTTTTCTAAACAATATTTAATTTCTCCCTTGTACTCATCAGAGATGTGGTACAAATTTAAACAACTATAGCTGTTAGGTGGCTAACTTATGTTTAGTTTTTATGTCAGCGAAACCTGTTATTTAGATTGGTTTATGGAATAGTTTGGCTGTGGAGGTGTTCCGTGTGATGTTTGGATGATAAAGTTTTGCATTTATCTTTTACAATAAAAGGTGAAATTGAGGCATAAAGTTGCGAATACCTATATTTCCCAGCAGTACAAAACATTGTTAAGATGCTGTTCAGACAATGCTGTTTAGACACATTTGTTGTATCATACGTCCTGTTGCTACTGTTCCAATCACATATGGTACGCTGCAGGCACGAGTCAACAATGATCACAAATATATGATCGTACACCTCAAAGGGTTAATATGCAGGAATATTTCACTTTCTCTGGTCATAGGAGTAACAACATGAATTGGTGCATGAGGCAGAAGACTGTGGAAGACTGTGTCCCCTTTTCTCAGCGGAGGGAGGGAGAGGAGGGATGGTGAGTCGGGTGAGAGGCAGCCTCACTGCTGCTCCCTCCCTCACTTCCCTCAGACTGACCATCAGATGTGCAGGCCAATAGTCCAGTAAAAAAAAAGCTAATTATTATGCTCACTCAGCTGTGCTTCACAAGTAATACAACAAATGATCTATTGCCAGTGTGATCATATACCTTGAATTTTGAAATATAATTTCAAAATGGTCTGAGAAGAACAACAKTGGCAGGGAAATTCAAGSATAGCTAGTATGCAGTGATAGTGTTTTGGGCCTATAGCCTACTGCACAAACCTCATTGCTACATAACTGTTTTTAATTGTTTAATGATGCCGAGCCTTACAATTTTTTTGTCATGATTTTTTTCAAATCTGATTGGTAGATCTCGACTTGCATTTTGACTCAGAAAGTGATCTTGACTCAGAAAAGGTGTGTGACCACTGCATTAGAATGTCACGTTTATAGGTGTTGAAGACTGTATTTCCCAGCTGTCCCACCAACAACATCAGCTGTGGTGAAAGCAGCTGTGTGACCCAAGACTGGCGCTACAATGCCACTGTGATATGTGCGTGGGTGCATAACTGCAAGCCTCAATCAAGTTAATCTGTACTCATATAGCACATTTCAAACAAAAGCGAGTGCAATCTAATGTGCTTCACACTAAAGGAGGAAACTATGAATAGGTGAACAGTGTGTGTATGTGCCTTCTGGGATGTAGACAGCTAGCTCAGTGCTGTCTCTCTAACAACATACACTCCCATATTCCCATCACAAAGGAAAACAAACTACACCGCCAGGTGAAAACCATCTGTTGTGTGGTGTCTGTCTGCAATCAGTGTGTTTTTTTCTACTGCTCTCAAAAGGATGCCCCTCCTGAGATCTGAGATCTCTTTAATGATGTAGAGGATTTGAAGGACTCGTCCTACTCTCTCTCTCCAGCACACAGCCTTATGTAATGATTGTGATGCTTATGTAAGCAGAGAGAGAGAGTAGTCAAGTCTTTGTTGTTCCTCAGCAGCTCTCTGCCCCCAGCAAGCCATCACAGCTCCCGGAGAGCCCAGGTCAATCCTGCCTGATCCAGTCCAGATTTAAAAGTCAGTGATTTTAGGCGTGTGCGTGTGCGTGCACATGCGTGCGTGTATTTGTGTGTGTGTACGCACAAGCATGGGTGCGTGCTTATGTGTGTGTCAGGTTTGGCTTAAGATTGAATAGATTAGAAAATCAATAAAGAGCATCCTGTTTTGTGTATCTAAGTTATGTATAGAGTACATCAGAGATATAACCATCCACCAAAGTCATGACAACAACCAAAGCCCTAAAGGGACAGATGTGGCCAGAGTGTGAAGGTCTCATGGGTAACACGCCATCCACTTAGGTCACACTTTGATGTCATACACAGCGGTGATAGGTCATCTTAAGGTCACATAGTGTCACATGGAGCAAAATTAGCACCACACACATACAGAAATGCCAATTGTTAACACGTTTGGACCCAGAAGTAAATAAGGAAGCTGACCAAATTTCACAAGAATTGACTTATATGTTGTGTAATGTTCTTTTGAGTAAAACCAGATTGTATTCTACCCTGCTTAACGTTTTTTAACAGTAGTTACAACAACCGTAGCTCCTCTAACACCCCTTACAGCACTTATGATGTCCTAATACTGTCATTCTCCTTAGTCTTACTAATCCATAACAGAGGATCACACTTTTTCCAATATGGCAATATGCACTTATCCAGACTTCTGCATTATGTTCAGTAGTAGATTCTGTATTTCCAGCAATGGCTTATGCAGACAAAAGCATATTGTTTTGAGCCATCAGAAAGAACATGGAGTAGACTTTAGTGTAGGGCTAAATAAGGGACAGAGCACTCAAAGCTATTACTGTGGCATCAGAATATTTACAGAATCTATGCTGAGATTACTCTATGAATGACCTCATCCCCATGGTAGCAATATCACTTTTTCACATAGGGGGCATGGGTCGGTGGTCTCTAACTGGCAGTACTTACTGTAATGCAATGTTTACCAACCGCAGTCCTTGAGTACCCCAAACTAGGGTTGCAAAGGGTCGGAAACCTTCCAGTAAATTTCCTGGAAATTTTCCATGGGAAGTTAAGCCTTGGAATTTGGGGAATTATGCATAAATTCATCAAAAAAGTTAGCTTATAACAGTGAACTTTTTTTGTGGGATACACATAAGGCAATTATAGGTCTTGTGGCATATTTTGATTAAACTATCCCCAATTTAATGGAATTGCAACCCTCCGCATGCACAGTGCATTCTTTCATCACATGTGCAGTGCACTCTTCCATCACATGTACAGCTAATTCTCAAGATCTTGCACACTAATGAGATGCTATTGAGCCCACACTACTACACTGTCTGAGCGAAGGACTACATGCTTTCTGCTAAGTTTTGATTACAATACTGGGTGGGGTGAATATATTTTATATGACATACATGATTTGTTAACTAGTAAATAGTAGCCTACAGCAAAATGTGTTTATATTTTTTCTAACTTGTTAACAATTTTTGAAGTTAGTTTTTGCTACCATGTGGGTTTTAGCTTGTTTTAGCGAGCAAATTGAGGAGTGTTAATTCACCTGTTTCCATACATGTTTAATTTATCTTACAAAGGATCATCTAACTGCTTAACTATTTATCTGTACATGGAATTGTATTTGGGGKTTTTTTACAACAAAAAAATCTAATCTTTACAGGAAAATGCCACGGGCACTATCTGATGTGTGGATACATTTCACTGAAGCTAACGTAGAAGGAAAAGCTGTGTACATTTGCAAATATTGTGCCAAATCATATGTGAAGAATGCAGCAAAGATGCAGAATCATCTGGCCAAGTGCACAAAGTTCCCTCAGCGCTCACAACAAGCAACCTCTGACAAAAGTCCCTCTACTTCTATTCGAGGTGAAAATTATGAATCAGACACCTTATCGATAGCAACAGCTCATGGTCCTCATGTTTATTTTGACTCAATGGAGGAACGTAGTCAGAGAAATGCTGATGAATGTCTTGCTCGAGCTGTGTATGCAACTGGTTCACCTCTGATGCTCACAGGCAATGTGTATTAGAAGAGATTTCTGAATGTTCTTCGCCCAGCATACACCCCTCCAACCAGACATGCTTTATCTACTCATTTGCTAGGTGCAGAGTTCAACAGAGTTCAAGTGAAGGTCAAGCAAATCATAGAGAAAGCAGACTGTATTGCAATCATCTCTGATGGGTGATCGAATGTTCGTGGGCAAGGAATAATTAACTACATCATCTCCACCCCTCAACCAGTATTATTCAAGAGCACAGACACAAGGGTCAACATACACACCGGTCTCTACATTGCAGATGAGCTGAAGGCAGACATCAATGACCTTGGACCACAGAAGGTATTTGCACTGGTGACAGACAATGCTGCGAACATGAAGGCTGCTTGGTCTAAAGTGGAGGAGTCCTACACTCAGATCACACCCATTGGCTGTGCTGCTCATGCATTGAATCTGCTCCTCAAGGACATCATGGCACTGAAAACAATGGATACATTCTACAAGAGAGTCAAGGAAATGGTTAGGTATTTGAAGGATCATCAAGTTATAGCAGCAAAGTAAGAAGAATAAGAGCACCACATTGAAGCTGCCCAGCAACACCCGTTGGGGTGGTGTTGTCATCATCTTTGACAGTCTCCTGGAGGGGAAGGAGTCTCTCCAAGAATGGCCAGATCACAGTCTGCCGATATGGACAGCCCCATCAAGAGGATCCTCCTGGATGATGTATTTTGGGAGAGAGTGGTAAGCAGCCTGAAACTCCTGAAACCTATAACAGTGGCCATTGCACGGGTTGAGGGAGACAATGCCATCCAGTCTGATGTTCATACTCTGCTTGCAGATGTAAGAGAAGATATCCGTACTGCCCTGCCCACTTCACTATCGCTCCAAGTAGAGGAAACTGCAGTTCTGAAATACATCAAAAAGCATGAAGACTTCTGCCCGAAGCCCAATCACGCCACAGCGTACATGTTGGACCCCAAGTATGCTGGCAAGAACATCCTGTCTGGTGCAGAGATCAACAAGGCCTATGGTATCATCACTACCGTGTCTCGCCACCTTGGCCTGGATGAGGGCAAGGTTCTTGGCAGTCTGGCAAAGTACACTTCCAAGCAAGGGCTTTGGGATGGAGATGCAATATGGCAGTCGTGCCAACATATCTCATCAGCCACCTGGTGGAAGGGACTTTGTGGATCTGAGGCTCTTTCCCCTGTTGCATCCATCATCCTCCAAATCCCACCAACATCAGCCGCCTCAGAGCGCAACTGGTCTTTCTTTGGGTACACACACACCAAAGCACGCAGGGGTTTAAAAATTGGTGGCCATCCGGGCAAATTTGAGGCTTTTTCAAATCAAATCAAGTTTATTTTATATAGCCCTTCGTACATCAGCTAATATCTCAAAGTGCTGTACAGAAACCCAGTCTAAAACCGCAAACAGCAAGCAATGCAGGTGTAGAAGCACGGCGGCTAGGAAAAACTCCCTAGAAAGGCCAAAACCTAGGAAGAAACCTAGAGAGAAACCAGGCTATGAGGGGTGGCCAGTCCTCTTCTGGCTGTGCCGGGTGGAGATTATAACAGAACATGGCCAAGATGTTCAAATGTTCATAAATGACCAGCATGGTCAAATAATAATCAGGAGTAATGTCAGATGGCTTTTCATAGCCGATCATTAAGAGTATCTCTACCGCTCCTGCGGTCTCTAGAGAGTTGAAAACAGCAGGTCTGGGACATGTAGCACGTCCAGTGGACAGTGGGTTCCATAGCCGCAGGCAGAACAGTCGAAACTGGAACAGCAGCAAGGCCAGGTGGACTGGGGACAGCAAGGAGTCATCATGCCCGGTAGTCCTGACGCATGGTCCTAGGGCTCAGGTCCTCTGAGAGAGAGAAAGAAAGAGATAAGGAGAGAATTAGAGAGAGCATACTTAAATTCACACAGGACACCGGATAAGACAGGAGAAGTACTCCAGATATAACCAACTGACCCTAGCCCCCCGACACATAAACTACTGCAGCATAAATACTGGAGGCTGAGACAGGAGGGGTCAGGAGACACTGTGGCCCCATCCGATGATACCCCCGGACAGGGCCAAACATGAAGGATATAACCCCACCCACTTTGCCAAAGCACAGCCCCCACACCACTAGAGGGATATCTTCAACAACCAACTTACCATCCTGAGACAAGGCCGAGTATAGCCCACAAAGATCTCCACCACAGCACAAACCAAGGGGGGGGGGGGCACCAGACAGGAAGTTCACGTCAGTAACTCAACCCACTCAAGTGACGCACTCCTCCTAGGGACGACATGAAAGAGCACCAGTAAGCCAGTGACTCAGCCCCGGTAATAGGGTTAGAGGCAGAGAATCCCAGTGGAGAGAGCGGAGCCTGACAATGAGCCATCCTCAACAGGGTTGGAAAGTGACAGTAAAGATGAGGCCTCAGAGTCCGATGTTCAAGAGGTGAACATTGAGGAGATCCAGGGAGAAGACATGGAAACCTGAGAGGAAGACAACCAAAGCTTTAGTTTCTAGACTATCATTTTACATATGTTGAAAACGTTTTTGGGAGATGCGATGGATTGCRGATCATTCAATATTCCCTTTCTTTTGTTGTTCAGTGAAATCATCCCATGTGAAGAGTCAACTCATTTAATTAAAGTTCAATTCGTAACTAAATAGTTTTTTAACATTTCTATTGGAAGGATTTAATCATTTGCAATTATGTCTGCTTATGATAAGGTAAAAGGTTTATGTTTCTGTCTCCTTATGATATGGTAAATATATCCAATGCAAAAAACATCTACATTTAAATGGTATTAATATTAATTTGCATATATTTCCATAAATTCTCATATATTCACATTAATTCCCACCCACTGGGGAGCCAGGCCCAGACAATCAGAATGAGTTTTTCCCCACAAAAGGGCTTTATTACAGACAGAAACACTCCTCATTTTCATCAGCTGTCCGGGTGGCTGGTCGCAGGTGAAGAAGCCAGATATGGAGGTCCTGGGCTGGCGTGGCTACACGTGGTCTGCGGATTTTAGTCCGGTTAGACGTACTAGCAAATTCTGTAAAACGACATTGGAGCCAGTTTATGGTAGAGATTTAAATTTAAAATAAAATAATCTGGCAACAGCTCTGGTGGACATTCATGCAGTCACCATGCCAATTGCACACTCCCTCAAAAATTGAGACATCTGTGGCATTGTGTTGTGTGACAAAACTGCACAATTTAGAGTGTCCTTTTATTGTCACCAGCACAAGGTGCACCTATGTAATGAGCATTTCTGGGATCTTTACATATTTATATATTGCGTTTCTATTTTTGTTCAGTATATTTAGAATGAACAGCTAGCTCATGAACGAACGGGTTCACCAGGGAGAACGCAACAAGCATGCAGATGCAATAAGTGTAACACATTATCTAACTGGAGATAGCTAGCTAACATATAAGGGGGAACTGCCCCAAAGAAATCGCAGGATTTCATTGAATAAATTATAACGGCACAAAATAAATGGACCACCCTGGGGTGCTCAAATGTGCGTTCAGTCAGAACTTCTGGGTCTGCTCTAGTCTCCCTCTCAATGAGTCTCTCGTGCCATACGGCTTATTTCTGCACATGAAACTAGATCTGCTCAATCAGGTACAGATGGCGATAAAGCAGAAAGCTAATTGTAATTAACTTGTAAATAAATAATCATAACAGTCATGGGAGCCTGGGACCTGATAAACCGGACATCTACATCCAACAATAGTCAAAGGACAGAGGGATACACTAGCTAGAACCTTCTCATTGGTATCTGGTAGGACAAAAAATATTTTCATCAGGTTCTACTATAGGTGACAGGGCGACATGTGTGGACTAAAACAACATAAAACCGGGTGTATACTTAAGCATGATCGAATTAATTAGCCAGCTACAATATTTCAGAAAAACATTGAGAAATATTTTGGTCAATTCTTTGATCAAATTAACCAGTTATCTACCTTTGATAAGGAGCTAGTTAACTATAGCTAGTGGTTAGCCTGCTAGCTATTTAATTCCCATGCCAATTTCAAGTTTTTCAAAACGAATATCTGACTAAGTCGGAAATATGAAGTTATTTCAGAATGAAAGTTAACTGGCTAACTCATCATACAGCAAATACCTGGCAAAACAATCCAAGTAATGTTTGCATGGCCTATGCGCCAGAGGAGCTGCAGAATCACTGAGGGGCAGATTAGTAACCGAACAGCTTGTTTTGGAAAATGTACACATTTACCGCAATTGTATGAGCATTTAAAACATAATCTATGTAATATATTTTATTTTACAAATGTTTGTTTTTGTTGACCAATCAAAAGTGGGGCGCCACCCCTAAAGCCCTAATGTGCCGGCCGACACTATCGGAAACATATGCCTAAGTTTGCATAAATCATTATTTTGTTCCATGTGATTTAACATTTTGGATTCAAACTGTGTGTGTAAAATATGTACAGTGCCTTCAGAAAGTATTCATACACCTTGACTTATTCCACATTTTGTTGTGTTACAGGCTAAATTCAAAATGTTTTTTAAAAATATATATATATATCTCACCCATCTACACACAATACCACAGAATGACAAAGAGAAAATATGTTTTTAGAATTCTTTGCAAATGTATTAAAAATGAAATACAGAAATATCTCATTTACGCCCCTTTGTTAAAATACTCMAAATTGAGCTCAGGTGAATCCAATTTTCTTTGATCATCCTTGAAATGTCACTACAACTTGATTGGAGTCCACCTATGGCCAATTCAATTGTTTCTACATGATTTAGAAAGAAACACACCTGTCTATATAAGGTCCCATGGTTGAAAGTGCATGTCAGAGCAGAAACTATCCCATAAAGTCAGAGGAACTGGATGAGGCATATAGCTGGGGAAGGGTATAAAACTATTTCTAGTGTTGAAAGTTTCCAAGAGCACAGTGGTCTCCATCATTGGGAAATTGAAAAAATATGGAACTACCCAGACTCTACCTAAAGTTTGTCGTCCGACCAAACTGATCAACCGGGCATGCAGGACCTTGGTCAGAGAGGTGACCAAGAACGCAATGACCACTCTGACAGAACTATAGTGTTCCTTGGCTGAGATGGGAAAACCTGTCAGAAGGACAACAGTCTCTACAGCACTTCACCAAGCTGGGCTTTATGGGATAGTGGCCCGATGGAAGCCACTCCTGAGACAAAGGCACATGACAGCACACCTGGAGTTTGCAAAAAGGCACGTGAAAGACAGAGCGTGAGGCAAAATATTCTGTGGTCTGATGAGACAAAATGTAACTCTTTGGCCTGAATGCAAATTGCTATGTCCTGAGAAAACCAGGCACAGCTCATCACCCGTCTAACACCATCCCTACTGCAAAGCATGGTGGTGGCAGCATCATGCTATGGGGATGCTTTTCAGATGCAGAGACTGGTAAGGACAGAAGCCCAGACTTGAAAATCTGTGGAAAGACTTGAAGATTGCTGTTCACCGCCACTCCTCATCTAACTTAACAGAGCTTGAGAAAATCTGCAGGGAAGAATGGGAGAAAATCCCCAAACCCAGATGTGCAAAGCTGATACAGACATACCCAAGATGTCTCAAAGCTGTAATCTCTGCCAAAGGTGCTTCTACAAAGTATTGACTCAGGGGTGTGAGTACTTATGCAAATTAGATTTCCGTTTTTCATTTTCAATAAATTTGGAAAATCTCTAAAAACATGTTTTTACTTTGTCATTATGGGGTATGGTGTGTAGATGAGGGAGAGAAAAAATATATTTAATCAATTTTGAATTCAGGCTGTATCACAACAAAATGTGGAATAAGACAAGGGGTATGAATACTTTCTGAAGTCACTGTATGTGTACATTGCATTCGGAAAGTATTCAGACCCCTTGACTTTTTACACATTTTGTTACGTTTCAGCCTTATTCTAAAGTGGATTGAATAGTTTTTCCCCTSATCAATCTACACACAATACCCCATAATGACAAAACAAAAGTTTTTTTGTTGTTGCAAATAAAATAAAATAATATGAAATTTACAAAAGTATTCAGACCCTTTACTCAGTACTTTGTTGAAGCACCTTTGGCAGCGATTACAGCCTTCTGTCTTCTTGGGTATGACGCTACAAGCTTGGCACACTTGTATTTGGGGAGTTTCTCTGCAGATCCTCTCAAGCTCTGTCAGGTTGGATAGGGAGTGTTGCTGCACAGCTATTTCAGGTCTCTCCAGAGATGTTCGTTCAGGTTCAAGTTTGGGCCGTTGTCCCGTTGGAAGGTGAACCTTCGCCCCAGTCTGAGGTTCTGGCACTATGGAGCTGGTTTTCATTAAGGATCTATACTTTACTCCCTTCATCTTTCCCTTGATCCTGACTAGTCTCCCAGTGACGCAAAGAGTTCAATCTTGGTTTCATCAGACCAGAGAATCTTGTTTCTCATGGTCTGAGAGTCCTTTAGGTGCCTTTTGGCAAACTCCAAGCGGGCTGTCATGTGCCTTTTACTGAGGAGTGGCTTCTGTCTGGCCAATCTACCATAAAGGCCTGATTGGTGGAGTGCTGCAGAGATGGTTGTCCTTCTGGAAGGTTCTCCCATCTCCACAGAGGAAATCTGGAGCTCTGTCAGAGTGAACATCAGGTTCTTGGTCACCTCCCTGACCAAGGCACTTCTCCCCCGATTGGTCAGTTTGGCCGGGCGCCCAGCTCTAGGAAGAGTCTTGGTGGTTCCAAACTTCTTCCATTTAATAATGATGGAGGCCACTGTGTTCTTGGGGACCTTCAATGCTGCAGAAATGTTTTGGTACCCTTCCCCAGATCTGTGCCTTGACACAATCCTGTCTCGGAGCGCAACAGACAATTCCTTCAACCGCATGGCTTGGTTTTTGCTCTGACATGCACTGTCAACTGTGGGACCTTTTATATAGATAGGCTATCCAAATCATGTTCAATCAATTTAATTTACCACAAGTGGACTCCAAACAAGTTATAGAAACATCTCAAGGATGATCCATGGGGCTCCTGAGTGGCGTAGTGGTCTAAGGCACTGGATCTCTGTGCTAGAGGCATCACTACAGACCCTGGTTTGATTCAAAGCTGTATCACATCCAGCCATGATTGGGAGTCCCATAAGGCGGCGCACAATTTGCCCAGCGTCGTCTGGGTTAGGGTTTGGCCGGGGTAGGCCGTCATTGTAAATAAGAATTTGTTTTTAACTGACTTGCCTAGTTAAATAAAGGTTAAATCAAAAAATCAAAAAAATGGAAACAGGATGCACCTGAGCTCAATTTCGAGTCTCATAGAAAAGGGTATTATAGAAAAGGGTCTGAATACTTATGTAAATGAAGTATTTCTGTTTTTATTTATTTATTTATTTAATTGCAAACATTTTTTTTTTTTAACTGTTTGCTTAGTCATTATCAGGTATTGTGTGTAGATTGATGAGGGTCATTTTTTTTCTGTAACGTAACAAAATGTGGAAAAAGGGAAGGGGTCTGAATACTTTCTGAAAGCACTGTATGCTTTCATACTGCTTCAAAACAAAGAGCGAAAGATCATACTGGATAGAGCTTGATCCTCTTGTTATGTGTTTTAAGACTAGGAAGAATGACATGGTGAAAGATGCCCCAAAAGGGCTTTATTCAGTTGATTCATGGACAAAATTGACCCCAAGCCTTGCCACTACCAAGAATCACTGAACTGAAATAAGCTGAAGTGAACTCCAACACAAAAGCCCTCTCTTTATTGATGGAGAGAGCTATTTTGTTTATCTAATCATCTTGCTATCTCTTGTTTTGTTGTTGTTAATGTAGTTATTTGTTGGTTTGTTTTTGCTGGTTGGTATGTGGTTGAAGCATTTGTAATGACTCGCACCATGTGTGTGTGCCTTTGTATATGTCTGTGTGTTTGTGTGTGGAGCTCTGAGTAGTGAAGCCATACTTGTTAGTTGTGCTGTTGGCAGCAGGGTTGGTTGGGTGAGTGGGTCCCTGAGTGGTTACCCTGTATAAGAGTAGGCAGCACTGGGTACAGAGTGGACAATAGCCCTGGGCCTGCTTGCTTTGGCTGCAGAGCCACTGTGTAAAATGCATTCCGGTGTGTTGCCTACTGGGAATGTGTCTGTACTGCACTTAAGGGATGGCGGTAGGAAGGGAGGGATCAACCTAATTTTATTTGTCACATGGTCCGAATACAACAGGTGTAGACTTTACTGTGACATGCTTACTTATGAGGCCTTCCCAAAAATGTAGAGTTAAAAATAGTAACACAAGAAGAATAAAATACACAAGAATTAAGCTATACTGAACAAAAATATAAATGTAACATGTAAWAAGTTGGTCCCATGTTTCATGAGCTGAAATATCCCAGAAATCTTCCATATGCACAAAAAGCTTTTCTCTCAAATGATGTGCACAATGATGTGCACAAATGTGTTTACATCCCATTTATCCTTTGCCAAGATAATCCATCCACCTGACAGGTGTGGCATATCAAGAAGCTGATGTTTTCTTCTGTCTTTTCCTTTTTTCTCTTTAGTTGCTTCTCTTGGTTGTTGGTGCATTGGAGGGTTCTTGGGGGGTGGGGAATGGAATTCATTTTATTATATATTTTTTTCTTCCTGGGGGGACTGTGGGAGGGGTCTCGAATKGTTGAGGGACAGCTATTGGGGAACTGTTTGGGGATCTTGGAGGGTTCGGGTTCACGTTTTTTGGCCTGGTGGTATAGCGGTCAACATGCGCTTGAGCAGGGCATTGACCCTGGATGCTTCTGTGTCGCTTCTGTGTCGCTCTGAATGGAATTCTGTTGGATGACTGGTATGATGTAGTTATTGAGCGGCTTCACTGCTAGTATATTGTATGTTTCGAATATTCAATAAATATATATATTTTTTTTTTTAAAGAAGCTGATTAAACAGCATGATCATTACACAGGTGCACCTTCTGCTGGGAGCAATACAAGGTCACTCTAAAATGTGCAGTTTTGTCACACAACACAATGCCACAGATGTCTCAAGTTTTGAGGGAGCGTGCAATTGGCATGCTGACTGCAGGAATGTCCACCAGAGCTGTTACCAGAGAATTGAATGTTAATTTCTCTACCATAAGCCGACTCCAACATCCTTTTAGAGAATTTGGCAGTACGCCCAACCGGCCTCACAACCGCAGGCCAAGTGTAACTACGCCAGCCCAGGACCTCCACATCCGGCTTCTTCACCTGCGGGATCTTCTGAGACCAGCCACCCGGACAGTTGATGAAACTGTGGGTTTGCACAACCGAAGAGTTTCTGCACAAACTGTCAGAAACGTCTCAGGGAAGCTCATCTGTGTGCTCGTTGTCCTCACCAGGGTCTTGACCTGACTGCAGTTTGGCGTAACCGACTTCAGTGAGCATATGCTCTCCTTCGATGGCCACTGGCACGCTGGATGAATCCCAGCGCGTTTGGTGTCGTGTGGGCGAGCGGTTTGCTGATGTCWACATTGTGAACACAATGTCCCATAGTAGCGGTGGAGTTATGGTATGTGCAGGCATAAGCTACGGACAACGAACACTGGTTAGAGCCAGTTCCTCTGTCCAGTGTCTGTGTTCTTTTGCCTATCTTAATCTTTTCTTTTTATTGGCCATTATGAGATATGGGTTTTTCTTTGCAACTCTGCCTAGAAGGCCAGCATCCCGGAGTCGCCTCTTCACTGTTGACATTGAGACTGGTGTTTTGCGGGTACTATTTAATGAAACTGCCAGTTGAGAACTTGTGAGGCATCTGTTTCTCAAACTAGACACTCTAATGTACTTGTCCTCTTGCTCAGTTGCGCACCGGGGCCTCCCATTCTTTATATTGTGGTTAGAGCCAGTTTGCCCTGTTCTGTGAATCGAGTAGTACACAGCGTTGTATGAGATCTTCAGTTTCTTGGCAATTTCTTGCATAGAATAGCCTTCATTTATCAGAACAAGAATATACTGATGAGATTCAGAAGAAAGTTCTTTGTTTCTGGCCATTTTGAGCCTGTAATCGAAACCCCTAAATGCTGATGCTCCAGATACTGAACTAGTCTAAAGAAGGCCAGTTGTATTGCTTCTTTAATCAGGACTACAGTTTTCAGCTGTGCTAACACAATTGCAAAAGGTTTTTCTAATGATCAATTAGCCTTTTAAAATGGTAAACTTGGATTAGCTAACACGATGTGCCCCATTGGAACACAGGAGTGATGGTTGCTGATAATGGGCCTCTGTACGCCTATGTAGATATTCCATTAAAAAATCATCCGTTTCCAGCTACAATAGTCATTTACAACATTAACCATGTCTACACTGTATTTCTGATCAATTTGATGTTATTTTAATGGACAAAATAAATTGCTTTTCTTACAAAAACAGGACCTTATCTAAGTGACCCAAACTTTGAACATGAGTCTCAGTCATCGTCTTGCTCGCCGTCTTCTCATCTCTTGCTCGTTTCTCTCTTCTCATGCTTTGCTCTCTCCTCCTCTTGCTCTTCCTTCGCTCTCTCTCTCTCTCTCCTCCGGTCTCTCTCCTCGTCTCTCGTCTCTCCTCTCTTCTCTCTCTCTCTTCTCTCGTCTCTCTGCTCTCTCTCTCTCTCGTCTCTCTCTCGTCTCTCTCTCCCTCTTCTTCTCATCTCTGTCGCTCTCTCTCTTCTCATCTCTCTCTTCTCACGCCCCTCTCTCTTCTCATCTCCTTGCTCGCTCTCTCTCTTCCTTCATCTCTCTTGCCTCGCTCTCTCGTTGCTCATCTCTCTCCTCTCTCTCGCTCGCTCTCTTCTCTCTCTCTTCTCTCTCCTACACTCTCCCTCTCTTCCCTCTCGCCTCTTCCGTCCTCCTCTCATTCTTCTCGATTCCCCTCCCATCTCTCTTATCATCTCTCTCGCTCTCTCTCTTTTCTCATCCTCTCCGCTCCTCCTCCCTGCTATCTCTCTCGTCTCTCCTCTCTCTCTCTCTCTCTCCCTCCCTCACGCTCCCTCCTCTCTCTCTCTCTCCTCGTCTCATCCCTTCTCATCTCTTGCTGCCTCTCTCTCTTCTCATCTCTTGCACGCTCTCTCGTCTTCTCAATCCTCTTGCTCCCGCGTCTCTCTCTTCCACTCTCTCCGCGTCTATCTCTTCCATCTCCTTGCTCTCTCTCTCTCTCTCTTTCTCATGCCCCCCTCTCTCATCGCATCCTACTTCTTAGCTCCCTTCTCCCCCCCTTCTTCATCTCTCCTCTCCTCTCTTCTCATCCCGCCCCCTCGTACTCATCGACGTTCTTCCATCATCGCCTCTTGTCTGCATCGATCCTCTCTCTTCCATCTTTGGCTTTCGCTCTCTCTCTTCTCATCTTTCTTGCTCGCTCTCGTCTCTTCTCATCCTTGCTCCAGTGCTTCTCGATCCTTCTCTCATCTCGCTCCGCTTCCCCCGAGCTTCTCTCACTCTCTCCCGCCTCTCCTCTCTTCCGTCTCCCTCTGTACTCTCTCAATCTCTCTCTCGTGCCTCTCTATCTGTCTTCTCATCTCTCTCCATCAGCTTATTATCTCCTCCCTCTTCCACTCTCGCCGCTCCTCATCTCCTTTCCAATTCACAATGCTTCTCTCTCGCTCCGCGTCTCTTCCTCTTGCATCCCCCTCTCTTCTTCTCAGCTCTTTGCTCTGCGTCTCTTCGGTTTCTCATCTCTTTGCCTCGCTCTCCTCTCTTCTCAGCACTCTGCTACGCGTCATCTCTCTTCTCAATTCTCTTGCTCGCGTCTCCTTCTTCTCAATCTCTTGCTCGCTCTCTCTTCTCATCCTCTTCTCTCGCTCGTCCATCTCATCACATCCTTTCTTTCCTCCTCCTCTCTCTTCCTTTTTCCCTTCTCTCCTCTCTCCTTCTTCCTCGCTCTCCGTCTCTTTCTCATCCCTCTCGCTCGCTCCGCCATCCTCTCTCTCAATCTCTCGCTCGCGGTCTCTCGTCTTCTCATGTCCTCTCTTCTCTCTTTTCAATCGCCCCAGCACTCATCCCACTCTCTCCTCCTTCTCTTGCTTGATCCATTCTCTCATCTCCTGCCTCGCGTCGCTCTCTCCCGTATCTCATCTCCTCGCCTCTCTCTATCCATCTCCTCTCTCCTCATCCCCTCCTGCTCTCTGCTCGCTCTCTCTTCATCACTCTTGCTACATCTCTCTCTATCTCCATCTCTCGGCTCGCTCTCGTCTCTTCTGTTCTATCCTCGCTCTCCTCCTTCTCTGTCATCTTCTCTCGCTCTCTGCTCCTCACCTCCTCTCTCCTTCCTCCATCTCTCGCTCGCTCTCTCAATCTCTCGCGGATCTCTCGCATCGCTCTCTCTCTCCTCGTCTCGCTCTCTCATCTCTCTCTCCCTCTCTCTCTCATCTCCGTCTCGTCTCCTCTCTCCTCACATCTCTCTTCCTTCTCTCTCTCCTCTCTCCTCTCTCTCTCTCTCTTCTCCTCCTCTCTCTCCTCTCCTCTCTCTCTCTCTCTCCTCATCGGGCCTTGTCAATTCCTATGAGTTTGATGATGGCTGTGTTGTGTTTGGGCACTGAGGGCAGACTGAAGATGGCTGACTCACACAACCTCTTGGGTGTTCAGAGTGAGAATGTCACCGCGCATTGAGCAGCCATCAACACACTGCTACACACAAACAAACACGCAATCATGGCAAGGCTATTTTTAGGTCCTGTCACTCAAATAGACTGTGTATGGTTGTGCCAGTGCACGTGTCTCTGCTGCACTAAATGAGACTGTGTTTCTCCCTGTTTAGTAATATATGTGCGTGTGTGTGTTTTCTCTCCAGCGTTACATGAGTTCCCCACAGACCTGTTCACCAACAAGGAGCGCACAGAGGGAGCGGTGGCCCTACACGTCCTGTTTGTGAGTGTTCAACCCCTCAACACACACACCAACACACACCTGTACACACACTCTACTATACATACACTTTTGCCACGCTACCTGCCACTGACTGTGTGATGCACTGACCATACATTTAAAAGCAGGATTGTTTTTATCTCTGGCTGGCTGGGGTGCTAGATGTTGGACAGAGGCTTAGCTGACATACGAGGACACTGGCACAGAGAGTGTCTTGGCTTAGGATACTTTCGCKCAAAAGACAGACACATTGAACTAAGGGACGCTATATGTGCATCACATGAAGAAACTCAAGGTTCCAGAACACTGTAGAGATCACCAAGTTTGTTCATGCATGGGTATGTGTTTTTGTTTTGTGCTACTCCTCTGTAGGCCATGTACATGTTCTATGCACTGGCTCTGGTGTGCGACGACTATTTTGTTCCCTCTCTGGAGAAGATATGCGAGGTAAGAAGGTTATACACTATTCTGTAACAGGGTCGGGGTCAATTCATTTGGAATTTCAAGGACACAATTCTTCTTTTCAAGATGTGCTTTCTACTCTCTATCTCTGTCTCTCTCTCTGTCTCTCTCTCTCTCTCTTTCAGCGTCTACATCTTAGTGAGGATGTGGCAGGTGCAACCTTCATGGCAGCCGGCAGTTCAGCTCCTGAACTCTTCACCTCTGTTATCGGTGAGACATGTACAGACATGTTTTTTCAACGTAATTTGTCAACATATTGTGACGTGGAATCTACATGGAAAATACATTGGTTTGGAAAAAAGTTATCAACTGTTGTTTTGAGGGTGAAATTTCAACCACAAGATTATGTCATCATTGTAACCAATTTTCAACATATTTTATACAGGGTTTGTCTATGTTGAATTTTTACCTTTGGAACAACATCAGATCTTCAACGCTATATACTGTACATGATCAGAAACTGAAAATAGACAATACATATATATAGGCCTTGGATTTCAAGCTTTAGTTGATTTCAAATGTAATCTTCAAGTTAATCATTAATATGTTGGATCTCCATCTTTGGTCTCCATCTCAACCAAAAAGTTAAAGAATAGTACTAAATCAAATTTTATGTAAAGTGCATTTAAAGTTTGATTAGATTTAGTCATATTCTTTAACTTAGATTTTTGGTATGGAGACGTGAATCCAACATATCGATTACTAATTAGTAGACAAACTGGATATTGAATTGTGTTTGGTTGTCAACACAACCAAATGTCAACATTTAAAGGAGATGCATCTTCTGCTTGGATAGTTCCATCTGTGCCACTGACTTAGTCTGGATTTAGTTCTAGTTTGTCTACAAACTAATAATTGATATGCTGGATTCACATCTTCACATCAACCAAAAATCTAAGTTAAACAATAGGACTAAATCTGATGTAATCAAACTTTAAATACACTTTAATTTGATTTAGTTCTATTCTTTAACTTTGATTATTGGTTGAGATGGAGACTTAAATCCAACATACATATTATTAATTTGTATACCAACTGGAATTAAACATATTTATTTTTATTTAACCTTTATTTAACAAGGCCTATTTACAATGACGGTCTAACCCGGCCAAACCCTAACCCGGACGATGCTGGGCCAATTATGCGCCGCCCTATGGGACTCCCGATCACTGCCGGTTGTGATACAGCCTGGAATCAAACCAGGGTCTGTAGTGATGCCTCTAGCACTGAGATGTAGTGCCTCAGACCGCTGCACCACTCGAGAGCCACTATAAATTCACAAAAGATACATCTTCTTCAAATGTTGATATTTGGTTTCATTGACAACCAAACAGAATTCAATATAACATCTTCAATACGGTAAATAGCCTATTAACTTGTTGACAAGTTAAGAAATAATATGTTGGATTCACGTCTCCAACGAAACCAAAAATACAAATTAAAGAATAGGATTAAGCCAGTGGCTCAGATGAAACTATCCAAGCATTAAATGTACTTTAAAGGTTTATATTTTGTAGTTTTGTCAACCAAACACAATTCAATATAATGTATAACAAATTTTTAAAAAGGAAATACCTTATTTACATAAGAATTCAGACCCTTTGCTGTGAGACTTATGTATTCATAGAAAGCGTGCATGTTCAAGATAGCATGTAAAGGTTGCAGGTCTGTAGAGATCTTCACAATTGCTATAATAATCTGTGCAGAATCTTGGAACAGCATTGATAACTTGCACTATGTACTTTTAATGTAATCTCAACTGCAGTCCAGGTAATTTAGGGTGTAGGGCATGTAGGGTGATGTAGGGTGGCAGGAAGCCTAGCGGTTAGAGTGTTTGGCCAGTAACCGAAAGGTCGCTGGTTTGAATACCCGAGCCGACAARGTGAAAAATCTGTCGATGTGCCCTTGAGCAAGGCACTAAACTCTAATTTGCTCTAGGGATGCCATACTACTATGGCTGACACTGTAAAACAACATATTTCATTGTAGCTGGGGTGTATGTGGCTTTTATTTGTGTGGGGGGGAGGGGTTGTGCTGTTAGATGAAGCACAGTGATAACACATAAAAGTGTTGTATAACTAAGGGATAAACACTGACATTCTGTACATTCTTTGGAAATAATGGACGAGGCAGCAGGACGAGGCTGAGCCGAGCCCCTTTGCGTGCATTTTTCCAAGGTAATGTACAGTACAGAACGGAGGTTTTTATTCCACTTATACCAAAGTTGCCAAAAAACAACAATACTAATGCACACATTTACAAACCAGAACAATTTGGGGGATATTTTTATAAGAGATGTCATACTTTCTCATCTGTTGGTTGCTAGAGCCGCGACCCAGTCGTTCGTTCAATAAGTTCAATATTTATGGATGAGACCCAGTTGTTCGTTCCACAGTGCATTCGGAAAGTATTCAGACCTCTTGACTTTTTACACACTTTGTTATGTTAAAGCCTTATTCTAAAATTGACTAAATGTATTATTTTCCTCATCAATCTACACGCAATACCCCATAATGACAAATCAAAAACAGGTTTTTAGACATTTTTGCAAATGCATTACAAATAAAAAAAGGAAATACCTTATTTACATAAGAAGGGTAGCATTGGAGGTCCCTAAGAGCACAGTGGCCTCTATCATTCTACTTTTGTARTACAGTATATAGCCTAAAGTTAAGCCTTATTTACAAACTAATGTAACAGTATTTATTCAAACTTAAAATGTCTGCAGCGTTGGAGGTCACMSAAGAACACAGTAGCCTCTATCATTCTTAAAACCTCTTAAGGATACGCCCCTTTTTTTCAATTTTCACCTAAAATGACATACCCAAATCTAACTTCCTGTAACTCAGGCCTTGAATCAAGGTTATGCATATTCTTGGTACCATTTAAAGGGAAACACTTTGAAGTTTGTGGAAATGTGAAAGGAATGTAGGAGAATATAAAAAAATAAAAAATAAAAAACGTTATTTTGTATTTTTTTGTCCCATCATCTTTGAAATGCAAGAGAAAGGCCATAATGTATTATTCCAGCCCAGCTGCAATTTAGATGTTGGCCACTARATGGCATCAGTGTATGTGCAAWGTTTTAGACTGATCCAATGAACCATTKYATTTCTGTTCAAAATGTTGTATCAAGACTGTCCAAATGTGCCCAATTTGTTTATTAATAACTTTTCATGTTMAAAATTGTGCACGGTCCTCAAACAATWGCATGATATTCTTTCACTGTAATAGCCACTGTAAATTGGACAGTGCAGTTAGATTAACAAGAATTTAAGGTTTCTGCCAATATCAGATATGTCWAWGTCCTAGGAAATGTTCTTGTTACTWACAACCTCATGCTAATCGCATTAGCCTACGTTAGCTCAACCGTCCCGTGGAAGGGACATCGATCTCGAGAAGTTAAATGGAAGAAGTTTGGAACCACCAAGAATTTTTCTAGAGCTGGYCGCCCGGCCAAACTGACCAATCTGGGGAGAAGGGCCTTGGTCAGGAAGGTGACCAAGAACCTGATGGCCACTCTGACAGAGCTCCAGAGTTCCTCTGTGGAGATGAGAGAAACTTCCAGAAGGACAACCATCTCTGCAGCACTTCACCAACCAGGCCTTTATGGTAGATTGACCAGATGGAAGCCATTCCTCAGTAAAAGGCACATGACAGTCCGCTTGGAGTTTACCAAAAGGCACCTAAAGGACTCTCAGACCATGAGAAACAAGATTCTCTGGTAATGTGAAACCAAGATGGAACTCTTTGGCCTGAATGCCAAGCGTCACGTCTGGAGGAAACCTGGCACCATCCCTACGGTGAAGCATGGTGGTGGCAGTATCATGCTGTGGGGATGTTTTTCAGCGGCAGGGACTGGGAGACTAGTCCGAATTGAGGGAAATATGTACAGAGAGGTCCTTAATGAAAACCTGCTCCAGAGCGCTCAGGACCTCAGACTGGGGTTCACCTTCCAACAGGACAATGACTCTAAGCACACAGCCAAGACAACGCAGGAGTGGCTTCGGGACAAGTCTCTAAATGTTCTKGAGTGGCCCAGCCAGAGCCTGGACTTGAACCCGAACGAACATCTCTGGAGAGACCTGTTCCAGTACTGAGTAAAGGGTCTGAATACTTATGTAAATGTGATATTGCATTTTTTTTTATACATTTCAAAACATTTCTAAAAACCTATTTTTGTTTTGTCATTATGGGGTATTGTGTGTATATTGATGAGGGGGAAAAAATGATTTCATCCATTTTAGAATAAGGCTGTAACATAACAAAATGTGTAGAGTCAAGGGGTCTGAAAACTTTCTGAATGCACTGTATATATTCCGTTGCCATGCTCGCTGGCAATGTTCTTGTCCCTTGCTTGCTAGCTAGCCAACTAGCTACGGCTAACACAGTCACGACCTCTGTAGCCAGAATAACAACAAAGTCGCAGCATTTGCGTTTGTTTAAGCTGTTTTCTATTGACAATAATTTGGATACATCCATAACAATGAGCTGATGATGACTGATTTTGCCTGGCATAGATGGAAAAGCTCGYCAGGACACTTGGCCCGTCATTAAAAGGAGATTGCATTGCATATCAAACACTAGGCTAGAAGCTAGCTAAATAGTTTGTTGCTAGAAAACATGCCAATTTGACAACCAAATTCAAAAATACCAGTTGCTGAAAACATCTTGTCAAACTAGAAACATGTAGGAGGATTTGACAGCATAGTGCCACTTGCGTCATGACTGCAACATTGGCACCAGAGAAATTCATGGTCATCACTCACCACATTAGGTCATCAGATGCTCCAAAAAAATACTATGCAAAAACKAATCAATGCTAGCTAGCTAGCTGTTTGTTATTTTTTTCCTCATTGGACCTGTGTTTACAATGTATCCAATTTTAGTTTGTGTGGTTGTTGGTTTAGCTTTCTGTAACTTTGTAGTAAGTATGGTCTAGATGTGTAGGCGCATATTGCGTCATGACTGCAAGGTGTCCCGATATCTATTTCAACTGTCCCATTATCTGGTTWTATTGTCCATTCTAGAATGCCCTTCTAACCAATCATAAATGAGTATTCAACAATGCTGTGGTATAAATACAAAATATCTGACATTGTATTCCCATTTGAACTTTGTTTTGCATTTAGATGGTTGAAAGCATAGTGATAACACATTCGTAATTCAGCAAAGTTCTTGCTCTCTTTTTGAGTGGGTGAATACAGGTTGAAATCTTATTGATCAACCAAATATCATCCAAATGTCCACGTTGAAATGACATGTTGTGCCCAGCTGGATACCTTTTTCATTACTTTATTAGCAGGCCCACTATGTTTTATCTTAGGGATGCAAGTAGCATAGTGGTTAGAAGGTTGGGCCAATACCCAGTTCAAATGAGTTAAGATGGCGCCGAAGAGGATGGTGCCGATGAGGATGACTGACGTTTTACATGCCGTAAGCAATTGTGCTATTTTGTTCATTGTTTTGCATTGTTAGTAACTTATTTTTTTTACTTATTGTACGTAATGTTGCTGCTACCGTCTCGTATGACCGAAAATAACTTCTTGACATCAGAACAGCGATTACTCACCACGAACTGGAAGAAGCTTTTTCCTTTAACGAGTCCGACGAGAAATATATACTGCTTTCCTGGAAACAAGCTCCGATCCCCGTCATTTGCATGAAGAAAAGACGGAAGAAAAGAGGACGCAGATCGGGCTGTCTTTTGAGAATCCGTAGGCGAGCGWGTAAACTCCCACTGCCATCAATTCTACTTGCTAACATGCAATAATTTGAACATAAAATTGATGACTTACGATTACCCTACCAACGGGGCATTAAGAACTGTAATATCTTATGTGTCACGAGTCGTGGCTGAACAACGACACAGATAATATAGAGCTGGAGGGATTTTCAATGTMCCGGCAGAACAGAGAAGCTACGTCTGGTAAAGCGAGGGGTGGGGGTATGTGTCTTTTTGTCAAAACAGCTGGTGCGCGATGTCTAATATTAAAGAAGTCTCGAGGTATTGCTCGTCTGAGGTAGARTACCTTATGATAAGCTGTAGACTACACTTTCTACCAAGAGAGTTCTCATCTATATTATTCGTAGCCGTCTATTTACCACCACAAACCGATGCTGCCACTAAGACCGCACTCAAACAACTCTATAAGGCCATAATCAAACAAGAAAATGCTCACCCAGAAGCGGCGCTCGTAGTGACCGGGGACTTTAATAGAGGCAAACGTAAATCCGTTTTACCAATTTTTTACCATTATGTCACATATGCAACCAGAGGGAAAAAAACTCCAGACCACCTTTACTCCACACACAGAGATGCATACAAAGCTCTCCCCCGCCTTCCATTTGGCAAATCTGACCATAATTCTATCCTCCTGATTCCTGCTTACAAGCAAATACTAAAGAAGGAAGTACCAGTGACTCGCTCAATATGGAAGTGGTCAGATGCTACGCTACAGGACTGTTTTGCTAGCACAAACTGAAATATGTTCCGGGATTCATCCAATGGCATTGAGGAGTATACCACCTCAGTCATCGGCTTCATCAATAAGTGCGTTGACGACATCGTMCCCACAGTGACCGTATGTACTTCAATTCACATACCGCCCCAATAGATCCACAGATGATGCAATCTCAATCGTACTCCACACTGTSCTTTCCCACCTGGACAAAAGGAACACCTATATGAGAATGCTGTTCATTGACTAGCTCAGCGTTCAACACCATAATGCCCACAAAGCTCATCACTAAGCTAAGGACCCTGGGACTAAACACCTCCCTCTGCCACTGGATCCTGAACTTCCTGACGGACCGCCCCAGGTGGTAAGGGTAGGCAACAACACGTCTGCCACGCTGATCCTCAACACTGGGGCCCCTCAGGGGTGTGTACTTAATCCTATACTCCCTGTTCACCCATGACTGCGTGGCCCAACACGACTCCAACACCATCATTAAGTTTGCTGACGACACAACAGTGGTAGGCCTGATCACTGACAACGATGAGACAGCATATAGGGAGGAGGTCAGAGACCTGGCAGTGTGGTGCCAGGACAACATCCTCTCCCTCAATGTGAGCAAGACAAAGGAACTGATCGTGAACTACAGGAAAAGGTGGCCGAACAGGCCCCCATTAACATCAACAAGGCTGTAGTGGAGCGGGTTCGAGAGTTTCAAGTTCCTTGGTGTCCACATCACCAACGAGCTATCATGGTCCAAACACAACAAGACAGTCGTGAAGAGGGCATGACAACACCTTTTCCCCCTCAGGAGATTTGGCATGAGTCCCCAGATCCTCAAAAAGTTCTACAGCTGCACCATCGAGAGCATCCTGACCGGTTGCATCACCGCCTGGTTTGGCAACTGCTCGGCATCTGATCGTAAGGCACTAGAGAGGATAGTGCATCACTGGGGCCAAGCTTCCTGYAATCCAGGACCTATATAATAGGCGGTGTCAGAGGAAAGCCCATAAAATTGTCAGAGACTCCAGTCACCCAAGTTATAGACTGTTTTCTATGCTACCGCACGGCATGTGGTACCGGAGTGCCAAGTCTAGGACCAAAGGCTCCTTAACAGCTTCTACCCCAAGCCATAAGACTGCTGAACAATTAATCAAATGGCCACCGGACTATTACATTGACCCCCCTCCCCTCCATTTGTTTTGTACAGTGTTGCTACTCAYTGTTTATTATCTATACATAGTCACTTCACCCCTACCTACATGTACAAATTATCTCTAACCTGTACCCCCGCACACTGACTCAGTACCGGTACCCCCTGTATAGTCTTGTTATTGTTATGTTATTGTGTTACTTTTTATACTTTAGTTTATTTGGTAAATATTTTCTTAACTCTTCTTGAACTGCACTGTTGGTTAAGGGCTTGTAAGTCAGCATTTCACGGTAAGGTTTACACTTGTTGTATTCGGCGAATGTGACAAATAAAGTTTGCTTTGATTTGAAAATGGTCACTGGTTCAAATACCAAGCCAACAAGGTGAAAAATCTGTTGGTGTGCCCTTGAGCAAGGCACGTAACTCTAATTTGCTCCAGGGGCTCTGTACTACTATGGCTGACCCTGTAAAACTGCACCTATCTGGTGTATGTGACAGTGATATACAATATAACTCAGAGCAGCTTACCGATCACTGCACCTGTGCACAGCCCATCTGTAAATAGCCCACCCAACTACCTCATCCCTGTAACGTTCGCCGTCGGAATGAGACCAAAGCGCAGCATGGAAAGTGTTCATGATTTAATGTTCACAAAAACACTCAAACAAAATGACAAAAGGAGAAAACGAAAGCGCACAGTTCTGTCAGGGAAACAACCTAAACAGAAAACAACACCCCACAAAACCCAAACGGAAAATGACAACTTATATATGATCCCCAATCAGAGACAATGATAGACAGCTGCCTCTGATTGGGAACCACACTCGGCAAAACAACAAAGAAATAGAAAACATAGATTTTCCCACCCGAGTCACACCCTGACCTAACCAAACTACATTTGCACACACCGTACATAGATTTTTCTATTGTGTTATTGACTGTACGTTTGTTTATCCCATGTGTAACTCTGTGTTGTTGTTTTTGTCACACTGCTTTGCTTTATCTTGGCCAGGTCGCAGTTGTAAATGAGAACTTGTTCTCAACTGGCCTACCTGGTTAAATAAAGGTGAAATAAAAAAAWTATTTAAAAAGAAAACTGTATACATACTGTATAAGTTAACCATGTCAATAGTTTACATGTATAAATGTGTAACCCTCCATTCCTAACCATTGTATAACCCATGGATGTTCTGTCTTTTCACTGTCTCTGTGCAGGTGTGTTCATCACAAAAGGGGATGTGGGGGTGGGCACGATCGTGGGCTCAGCTGTCTTCAATATCCTCTGCATCATTGGAGTGTGTGGAATATTTGCTGGCCAGGTAGGTTTCTGCACCTTGGCTTGCACAGCAACAGACACAGACACAGACACACACACAGGAAGGGATGAATACATGGGGGTGAAATGTTGGCTCTTCCACTCTTACAGACCGTTCCTCTCTCTCCCCCCTCTCCCCTTCTCTCTCTCTCTCTCTCTCTCAGGCAGTGCATCTGTCTCGTTGGTCTCTTATGAGAGACTCTATGTACTACACCCTATCCATCACTGCTCTTATAGTGGTGAGTGGAGCCTGACCATTGCAAACCATTGAAGTGGGCCTTAGTGTGTTGCCTCCTGCTGATCAGATGGTGTATCTACAGAGTGGATCCATATACTAATGTTTACATCAGAGAAAAGTGAACCCCAAAAGCGAATACTGTACTTCCAATCATTCTTCCAAGTGTTCAGTATCATTCTTCTTTGTCTCCTTACAGTTCATATATGATGAAAAGGTTTCATGGTAAGTATGGCTTGCACTTATGTATACAGCACATACACCTATATGTTATGTGTTGTGTTGTATAGCTGTTAAAAATCAGCTTCAATTGAATCCCGCTTGATGTGTGTTCCAGGTGGGAGTCTCTGACACTGGTTCTGATGTATTTCGGCTATATTTTGATAATGAAGTAAGTCTGTGTCTGAAACCATCAATACCACACACAAACACACTTCAGAACCATTTCATGTATCCTGAGTAGAGGTATGAAGTTGTATCCACAGCCTTGTACTGTCCCTCTTTGTCTAGGTTTAACTCGTGTTCCTTTATGTGTATAGGTTTAACTCGAACATTGTGCATTTCCTGGAGAGGCGGAAGAAGAACTCGTCCAGCCTGGGGAACGGCACAGCCAGTAACGCTGACCTGGACGACAACTGTGACGCCAGCGCTGTCCTGCTGAAGAAAAGTACGGTCTGACCGTTCTGCCATGCATGTGCCTGTGTGTGTTTGTCTCATCTCTCTCACATCGCTCAYGTCTCTCTCTCTCTCTCTGTGTGTATGTCTCCTGTAGCTAACTTCCACAGAAAGCAGTCAGTGTTGATGGTAGATGAGTTGCTGTCAGCCTACCCCCACCAGCTGTCCTTCTCTGAAGCCGGCATGAGGATCATGATCACCAGCCACTTCTCCCCTCGCACACGCCTCTCCATGGCCTCACGCATGCTCATCACTGAGGTATGACCACACATGCCTTCTGCATACGTGGCCGTGTTTCTGTTTGCTTTGTGGGTGTGAATAAACTGTATTCTTACAGCATACTTATTTTGAAAATTTTGTACAGCATATGACATGTGCGTATGCATGTATTTGTGAAGAGACAGCGTCTGATTAGCACCCGGCCGTTCACTAACGGAGACTCAGAGGTCACAGTGAAGGTCGGCAGTAGACGGGGCCTGGAGAACGGACTGGGCGGGCCTGAAAGGGGAGTCAAAGGTCGCCATGGTCACCATGGAGAGGACGACAGGGGAGATGTGGAGGCCGGCAACGAGACRGAAAACGAGAACGAAGACAATGAGAATAATGAGAACGATGAAGAGGAGGAGGACGTAGGGGAGGGACCTTTCGTGCCCTTTCACGCCCCAGGTAAAAACCAATATAACATTACAGGGTTTCAAAAACATTCAGTCTCTCTGAGCTCTCTTTATTGTGTTGGTCAACACTCGCCTAAAAGTATTTTTAGATTTCCTCAATAAAAACATCAGTTAATGTAAATCCAGCAAAGAACACAAATTGAAACTGCATCTCTTTCCCTCTCCCTCCATCTCTTTCTCTAGCTGGGTGCTGTAATAAAGTCAAGTGGCTGTTGGCCTGGCCTCTGTGCCTGCTGTTGTTCTTCACGGTGCCTAACTGTGCCAACACTCGCTGGGAGAGATGGTTCATGGTCTCCTTCGTCACTTCCACCCTCTGGATTGCTGGTTTTTCCTATGTCATGGTCTGGATGGTGAGGGCACACACGCGCGCACACACATACACACACACACGCATAWAACACTGATGCCTCCCAAGTGGCGCAGTGGTCTAAGGCACTGCATCACAGTGCTAGCTGTGCCACTAGAGATCCTGGTTCAAGTCCAGGCTCTGTCGCAACCGGTCGCGACCGAGAAACCCATGGGGCAGCACACAATTGGCCCAGTGTCAACCGGGTTTGGCCAGCAGGGATGTTCTTGTCCCATCGCGCTCTAGCAACTCCTGTGGCGGGCCGGGCGCAATGCACGCTGACACGGTCGCCAGGTGTACGGTTTCCTCAGACACATTGGTGCGGCTGGCTTCCGGGTTAAGTGGGCATTGTGTCAAGAAGCAGCGTGGCTCGGTTGGTTTGTGTTTCGGAGGACGCACGGCTCTCAACCTTCGCCTCTGCCAAATCCATACATGAGTTGCAGCGACGGTGTCACAATATTGTGTATAGGTGGCATGGAAGTCAGACGCAGGAGAGTTAGACGGAGTGTAAATGTAGACTTTTACTAAATGTCCACTCGACATGCTCCAAACACGAAAATATACATACATCAAATAAACATGGGTATGAGGACCCGTCGCGCACCTATACAACAAGAAAACAATACTTGACATAAAATAATCTCTGACAAACACATGAGGGGAAACAGAGGGTTAAATACACAATAGGTAATGAATGGGATTGAAAACAGGTGTGTGGGAAGACAAGACAAAACCAATGGAAAATGAAAAATGGATCGATGATGGCTAGAAGGCCGGTGACGTCGACCGCCGAACACCGCCCGAACAAGGAGAGGCAACGACTTCGGTAGAAGTCGTGACAAACGGGACAAGATTGCAACTACCAATTGGATACCACGAAATTGGGGAGAATTAATAAAAAATAAACTCACTGATGTGTGTGTCTCTTCCCTTCAGGTGACAGTGATCGGATTTACTCTCGGTATCCCCGACGTCATCATGGGCATCACCTTCCTGGCAGCTGGCACCAGTGTCCCTGATTGCATGGCCAGTCTTATAGTGGCACGGCAAGGTGAGAACACACACAGAGTACTTTCTCTACCAAATCAAAATCAAATCAAACTTTATTTGTCACATGCGCCAAATACAATAAGTGTAGACCTTACCGTGAAATGCTTACTTACAACAAGCCCTTAACCAACAGAAGAGTTAAGAAAATATTTACCAAATAAACAAAAAAATAAATAATTATAAACAGTAACAATATAAAATAACAATAACAAGGCTATATACAGGGGGCACCGGTACCGAGTCAATGTGTGGGGGTACAGGTTAGTTGAGGTAATTTGTACATGTAGGTAGGGGTGAAGTGACTATGCATAGATAATAAACAGCGAGTAGCAGCAGTGTACAAAACAAATGGGGGAGGGGTCAATGTAATAGTCCGGTGGCCATTTGATTAATTGTTCAGCAGTCTTATGGCTTGGGGGTAGAAGCTGTTAAGGAGCCTTTTGGTCCTAGACTTGGCGCTCCGGTACCGCTTGCCGTGCGGTAGCAGAGAAAACAGTCTATGACCTGGGAGACAGGAGTCTGACAATTTTTTGGCCTTTCCTCTGACACCGCCTATTACATAGGTCCTGGATAGCAGGAAGCTTGGCCCCTGTGATATACTGGGCCATACACACTACTCTCTGGTGCCTTACGATCAGATGCCGAGCAGTTGCCATAACAGGCGGTAATGGAACCGGTCAGGATGCTCTCGATGGTGCAGCTGTAGAACTTTTTGAGGATCTGGGGTCCCATGCCAAATCTTTTCAGTCTCCTGAGGGGGAAAATGTGTTGTCATTCCCTCTTCACGACTGTCTTGGTGTGTTTGGACCATGATAGCTTGTTGGTGATGTGGACACCAAGGAACTTGAAATTCTCACCCACTCCACTACAGCCCGGTTGATGTTAATAACCTCTCTGGGATAGCGGGACGCTTGCGTCCCAACAGCCTGGGAAAATGTAGAGCGCCAGACTCAAAAAAATTATATAAAATCTAACTTTATTAAATTACACATATAAGATACCAAATTAAAGCTACACTCGTTGTGAATCCAGCCAACATGTCAGATTTCAAAAAGGCTTTTCGGCGAAAGCATAAGATGCTATTATCTGATGATAGCAAAATGTCAACAAGACAGTGTAGCCTATTTCAACCATGCCGGCGCTACTCAAAACGCAGATATAAAATATAAAACATGCATTACCTTTGACGAGATTCTTTTGTTGGCACTCCAATATGTCCCATAAACATCACAAATGGTCCTTTTGTTCGATTAATTCCRTCCATATATATCCAAATTGTCCATTTATTTGGCGCCGTTGTACCAGAAAAAAACAGVGTCCAATTTGCGCAAAGTCACGACAAAATATMHAAAAMATTACCTCTAAACTTTGCCAAAACATTTCAAAGTACTTTTGTAATACAACTTAAGGTATTTGTAAACGTTAATAATCGATCAAATTGAAGACGGGTCAATCTGTTTTCAATACATGAGATCAACAAACTCACGGTACTTTTCAAGTCTTGCGCAACAATCAAACAAAAACACAAGACGTCACTCTACTTTTTGGTGTTTTTCTTTGTCATTGTTCAAATGAATAACTTCAACCTATTTCCATACACTGGCGACATCCAGTGGAAGCAGTAGGAACTGCGAGTATAGTAATTAGAATTCTGGCCTGCCCATAATAACTAATTGAACAGACAGTGACTTAAAAAAAACAAAGTTAGTCCTCAGGGTTTTGACTGCTATATAAGTTCTGTTATACTTACAGATATGATTCAAACAGTTTTAGAAACTTCAGAGTGTTTTCTATCCAAATCTACTAATAATATGCATATCTTATATTCTGGGGATGAGTAGCACGAAGTTGAAATTGGGCACGCTATTTTTCCTTAAGTGAAAAATCTGCACCCTATCCTAAAGAAGTTTTAATGGGGGCCTGGTTCGACCCACCTTTTCCTGTACTCCACGATCAACTCCTTTGTCTTGCTCACATTGAGAGAGAGGTTGTTGTCCTGACACCACACTGCCAGGTCTCTGACCTCCTCCCTATAGGCTGTCTCATCGTTGTTGGTGATCAGGCCTACCACTATTGTGTCATCAGCAAACTTAATGATGGTGTTGGAGTCATGTTTGGCCATGCAGTCGTGGGTGAACAGGGAGTACAGGAGGGGACTAAGTACACACCCCTGAGGGGCCCCAGTGTTGAGGATCAGCGTGGCAGACGTGTTGTTGCCTACCTTCACCACCTGGGGGCGGCCCGTCGGGAGGTCCAGGATCCAGTTGCAGAGGGAGGTGTTTAGTCCCAGGGTCCTTAGTTTAGTGATGAGCTTTGAGGGCACTATGGTGTTGAACGCTGAGCTGTAGTCAATAAACCGCATTCTCATATAGGTGTTCCTTTTGTCCAGGTGGGAAAGGGCAGTGTGGAGTATGATTGAGATTGCGTCATCTGTGGATCTATTGGGGCGGTATGCGACTTAGAGTGGGTCTAGGGTATCCGGGAGGATGCTGTTGATGTGAGCCATGACCAGCCTTTCAAAGCACTTCATGACTACCGACGAGTGCTACGGGGCGGTAATCATTTAGGCAGGTTACCTTCGCTTCCTTGGGCACAAGGACTATGGTGGTCTGTTTGAAACATGTAGACTCAGTCAGGGAGAGGTCGAAAATGTCAGTGAAGACACTTGCCAATTGGTCCGTGYATGCTTTAAGTACACATCCTGGTAAGCCATCTGGCCCCGCGGCTTTGTAAATGTTGACCTGTTTAAAGGTCTTGCTCACATTGGCTACCGAGAGCGTTATCACACAGTCGTCCAGAACAGCTGGTGCTCTCGTGCATGCTTCAGTGTTGCTTGCCTCGAAGCAATCATAAAAGGCATTTAGCTTGTCTGGTAGGCTCGTGTCACTGGGCAGCTCGCGTCTGGGTTTCCTTTTGTAGTCCATAATAGTTTTCAAGCCCTGCCACATCCGACGAGCGTCAGAGCCGGTGTAGTAGGTTCGTCTGAGGGCATAGCGTAATTTCTTATAAGCGTCCAGATTAGTGTCCCGCTCCTTGGAAGCGGCAGCTCTAGCCTTTAGCTCGATGCGGATGGTGCCTGTAATCCATGGCTTCTGTTTGGGATATGTACGTACAGTCACTGTGGGGACAACGTCGTCGATGCACTTATTGATGAAGCCGATGACTGAGGTGGTATACCCCTCGATGCCATTGGATGAATCCCAGAACATATTCCAGTCTGTGCTAGCAAAACAGTCCTGTAGCGTAGCATCCACTTCATCTGACCACTTCCATATTGAGCTAGTCACTGGTACTTCCTGCTTTAGTTTTTGCTTGTAAGCAGGAATCAGGAGGATAGAATTATGGTCAGATTTGCCAAATGGAGGGCGGGGGAGAGCTTTGTATTCATCTCTGTGTGTGGAGTAAAGGTGGTCTAAAGCTTTTTTCCTCTGGTTGCACATTTCTACAAGCTGGTAGAAATGAGGTAAAACTGATTTAAGTTTGCCTGCATTAAAGTCCGCGGCCACTACGAGCGCCGCTTCTGGATGAGCATTTTCTTGTTGGCTTATGGCCTTATAGAGTTGGTTGAGTGCGATCTTAGTCACAGCATTGGTTTGTGGTGGTAAATAGACAGCTACGAATAATAGACAGCTACGCTCGTGGTAGATAGTGTGGTCTACAGCTTATCATAAGGTACTCTACCTCAGGCGAGCAAACCCTCGAGACATCTTTGATATTAGACATCACACACCAGCTGTTATTGACAAATAGACACATACCCCCACCCCTAGTCTTACCAGACGTAGCTTCTCTGTTCTGCCGGGGGCATGGAAAATCCCACCAGCTCTACATTATCCATGTTGTCGTTCATCCACGACTCGGTGAAACATAAGATATTACCGTTTTTAATGTCCCGTTGGTAGAATAATCTTGATCGTAGGTCATCGATTTTATTTTCCAATGATTGCACGTTCGCCAATAGAATGGATGGCAGTGGAAGTTTACTCGCTCGCCTACGAATTCTCAGAAGGCAGTCCGACCCCCGCCCCCCTTTCTCCTTCTTTTCTTCATGCAAATGACGGGGATTTGGGCCTGTTCACGGGAAAGCACTATGTCCTTCTCGTCAAACTCGTTAAAGGAAAAAGCTTCTTTCATTTCGAGGTGAGTAATCGCTGTTCTGATATCCAGAAGTTATTTTCGGTCATAAGAGACGGTAGCAGCAATAAGTTAAAAAATAAGTTACGAGCAACGCAAAAAAACTAGCAAAATAGCACAGTTGGTTAGCATGTAAAACGATGCCATTCTTCCAGTGCTGTTTGCCCTGCTGCTCCCCCACCCTATGAACACACACAGGAATCAAAGAGCTCCACACTCTGTGTACATGGTCAACAGAGTGAAGGGCGATAGAGAGATGGGATGAGGAAGAGGGGAGAGGTTGTCATCTGTCTCTGTGACCAAGTCGTGTGGAAGTGATGGGGACGGGTGGACTGAAGAGAACCCAGCGTGGCGCCTTCCTCCATCCTTGATTTCTGTTATGTGTTAATTATCGCTCCCCTTTCAAAAATTAATCCGAGTCTGAGAGAGGGAAATGGAAACACATTCCATGACAGTCTGTTTGTTGTTGTTGTATTTGTTGTTTGTGGCAACCTGATTACCTCAGCAAGTCAGAATTCTTTATTGATGTTACCGATGTTGACCAACGTCTCTGTCTATTGATTTCTCTTTCTCTCTCCCTCTCTTTCTTTGCCTCTCCTCTTTTTTTCTCCCTCCCTGTTTCCATCCCTTTCTCTTTGTCTCTCTCTCGCTCCCTCTTGCTGTGTCTCTCAGGTTTTGGGGACATGGCTGTGTCTAACTCTATAGGCAGTAATGTGTTTGATATCCTTATTGGACTGGGCCTTCCCTGGGCCCTGCAGACTCTGGCCATCAACTACGGCTCCTACGTAAGTAACAAACACTGTTTCTTCTAACCCTGGCTGTGTAAGGTCTTTAGTAAACCTCTATCAGAAATGCACAATACAAACTGACATCTGAAACTTATACGTGATAGGCCTATTCTGTGAAGGTAAAATTGATGTTGCTTTTTATTGTGAGAGATGACACAATTGATCTTCTGTCCAGAGCCCTCTCTGCTCCTGTCAAATGGCACCAATGTTATGTATGTTTATGTACAGTATTAGTCAGTGTCATGACATGTTTACGTAGCCATTGGAGCATCTGTTATTTGTGATCACTGTAGATACACGTATATATTCCAGTTTGACATGTGACTGGGTCCTAACACCTGAAAGAGATAGGAGAAAAGTAGCTGTCAGTAGTCCAAGAGAAATACAGCGTTGAGTGCACCTGTAGCCCAGTGTGCCAGAATCACACTAGATAAAACAGGCGTGGGGGTGCTGTGGCCGTGAAGGAATGCCTACATTAATCTGTTCCCAGGAGAAGAGAGACAAGCTTTTGCTGCCTTGCTGCTTTTGGAGTGTGGCGTGTTACATGATTATTCTCAATGAAGGCTTCGACTGTGTGTAACACGGACGCCAAACTGGCTGCGCGCGTGCGCTATCGTGCATACACTTATTTTGTCCCCCCTACACCAAACACGATCACGACACGCAGGTTAAAATATCAAAACAAACTCTGAACCAATGACATTAATTTGGGGACAGGTCAAAAAGCATTAAACATGTATGGCAATTTAGCTAGTTAGCTTGCACTTGCTAGCTAATTTGTCCTATTTAGCTAGCTTGCTGTTGCTAGGTAATTTGTCCTGGGATATAAACATTGAGTTGTTATTTTACCTGAAATGCACAAGGTCCTCTACTCCGACAATTAATCCACACATAAAATGGCCAAACGAATTGTTTCTAGTCATCTCTCCTCCTTCCAGGCTTTTTCATCTTTGAACTTATATGGTGATTGGCATCTACACTTTCATAGTATTACCACGACAACTGGCAAAACATTTAGTCTTTCAATCACCCACGTGGGTATAACCAATGAGGAGATGGCACGTGGGTACCTGCTTCTATAAACCAATGAGGAGATGGGATAGGCAGGACTTGCAGCGCGATCTGCGTCAGAAATAGGAATGACTTCTATTTTAGCCCTTGGCAACGCAGACGCTCGTTGGCATGCGCGAGCAGTGTGGGTGCAATAATTGAATAACATGGATTTCAAAATGTATTTTGCTACGCTCACGCACGCAACGTGTCCGGTCTGGTCAGCATGTTAGGGAATTGAGCTGTGTATTGCGGGCTAATGCAGGAGTGAGATACAGTGCATTCGGAAAGTATTCAGACTCCTTCAATCAAATTAATTTATAAAGCCCTTCTTACATCAGCTGATGTCACAGAGTGCTGTACAGAAACCCAGCCTAAAACCCCTAAACAGCAAGCAATGCAGGTGTAGAAGCAGTTTACTTTTTCCACATTTTGTTACGTTAAAGCCTTATTCTAAAATTGATTACATCTCTTTTTCCCATCAATCTACACACAATACCCCATAATGACGAAGCAAAAAAAATGTTTTATACATTTTTGCATATTTATTAAAAAAACTAAAATTGGAAWTATCACATTTACATTAGTATTCAGAGCCTTTACTTTGGCAGTGATTACATCCTCGAGTCTTCTTGGGKATGACGCTACAAGCTTGGCACACCTGTATTTGGAGAGTTTCTCCCATTCTTCTCTAGAGATCCTCTCAAGCTCTGTCAGGTTGGATGGGGAGCGTCGCTGCACAGGTCTCTCCAGAGATGTCCAATCAGGTTCTGGTCCGGGCCCTGGCTGGGCCAGTCAAGGACATTCAGAGACTTGTCMTGAAGCCACTCCTGCGTTGTCTTGGTTGTGTGCTTATGGTCGTTGTCCTGTTGGAAGGTGAACCTTCGCCCCAGTCTGAGGTCCTGAGTGCTCTGGAGCAGGTTTTCATCAAGGATCTCTCTGTACTTTGCTCTGTTCATCTTTCCCTCGAGCCCGACTAGTGTCCCAGTCCCAGCCCCTGAAAAACATCCCCACAGCATGATGCTGCCACCACCATGCTTCACTGTAGGGATGGTTCCAGGTTTCCTCCAGACGTGACGCTTGGCATTTAGCCCAAAAAGAGTTCAATCTTGGTTTCATCAGAGCAGAGAATCTTGTTTCTCATGGTCTGAGTATTTAGGTGCCTTTTGGCAATTAGGTGCCTTTTGGCAAACTCCAATCGGGCTGTCATGTGCCTTTTACTGGGGAGCGGCTTCCGTCTGGCCACTCTACCATAAAGGCCTGATTGGTGGAGTGCTGCAGAGATGGCTGTGCTTCTGGAAGGTTTTCCCATCTCCACAGAGTAACTCTGGAGCTCTGTCAGATTGACCATCGGGTTCTTGGTCACCTCCCTGACCAGGCTCTTCATCCCCGATTGCTCAGTTTGGCCATATGGCCAGCTCTAGGAAAAGTCTTGGTTGTTCCAACTTCTTCCATTTAAGAATGATGGAGCCCACTGTGTTCTTGGGGACCTTCAATGCTGCAGAAACGTTTTGGTACCCTTCCCCAGATCCTGCCTCAACACAATCCTGTCTCGGAGCTCTACGGACAATTCCTTCGACCTCATGGCTTGGTTTTTGCTCTGACATGCACTGTTAACTGTGGGACCTTAAATAGACAGGTGTGTGCCTTTCCAAATCATGTCCAATCAATTGAATTTACCACAGGTGGACTCCCATCAAGTTGTAGAAACATCTCAAGGATGATCAATGGAAACAGGATGCACCTGAGCTCAATTTTGAGTCTCATAGCAAAGGGTCTGAATAATATTTTATATTTAAGACAATTACATACATTTCTAAAAACCTGTTTTCGCTTTGTCATTATGGGGTACTGTGTGTAGATTGATGAGAAAAAAATATAATTTAACCCATTTTAGAATAAATCAAATCAAATATTATGTCACATGCACCAAACACAACAGGTGTAGACCTTACAGTGAAATGCTTACAGACAAGCTCTTAACCAACAATGCAGTTAAGAAAAATTAGTGTTAAGTAAAAAAAAAAAAAAATTGAGAGTAGCAGTAAATTAACAGTAGCAAGGCTATATACAGGGAGTACCAGTACAGAGTAATTGAGGTAATATGTACATGTAGGTAGAGTTAAAGTGATAAACAGCAGCATAAAAGAGGGGGGGACAATGCAAATAGACTGAGTAGCCATTTGATTAGCTGTTCAGGAGTCTTATGGATTGGGGTTAGAAGCTAAGAAGCTTTTTGGACCTAGACTTGGCACTCTGGTACCGCTTGCCGTGCGTTAGCAGAGAGAACAGTCTATGACTAGGGTGGCTGGAGTCTTTGACCATTTACCTCTACACCGCCTGGTATAGAGGTCCTGGATGGCAGGAAGCTGTGATGTACTGGGCCAYACGCACTACCCTCTTTTTTGCCTTGCGGTCAGAGGCCGAGCAGTTGCAATACCAGGCAGTGATGCAACCAGTCAGGATGCTCTCGATGGAGCAGCTGTAGGCTGTAACGTAACAAAATGTGGAAAAGGTAAAGGGGTCTGAATACTTTCCGAATGCACTGTACAGAGAACATCTTATGGATACTGTATACATTTCAAAAGGGCCCCAAAAAAAGAGCTGGCATAAGACCATATAATCGTTTGGTGGTGTAACATCTGTTTTTGAAACTATTATTCTCTTCTGGAAATAGCAGGTGTACACTTTATACTGGTGCAAACGTGTTGTAAATCAGTTCCCAACCCCATGGTTTAACTTCTTCTGTGCCTGTTTAAACTTTTCTTCTCTTAGATTAAACTGAACAGCAAAGGGCTCATCTTCTCTGTGGGACTTCTGTTGGGGTCTGTGTTCCTCACAGTGAGTCATTCCATGTATATGTCTAAGATTTTAAAGAATAAAATATACTTGTGTATTGTATTTTACAGTCTATGCAGAATTACATTTGAGTAGAGCAACCATTAATGTAATTCCTTAATCTCTTCCCTCGCTCTCTTAGGTCCTGGGGGTACATCTGAATGGGTGGAAACTGGACCGTCGTTTGGGCCTGGTGTGTCTGCTCATGTACTGCATCTTTCTCTGCTTCTCCATCCTCATTGAGTACAACGTCTTCACCTTCGTCAACCTGCCCACCTGCAGAGACCGCTGAGACCCAGTTCTCACTCTCCCTTTTCTTTCTCCTCCCTGTCCTCCTGCCCCCACTCTCCAGGAGATGGTCTGGCTTGGGAGGGATCTGTCTGCACCTCAGATATTTGTATTATTATTATTATTATTATTTTCTTTATGGTCAGTGCAATAGGGAGTAGCGTGTGTGTGGTTTAAAGAGGAGAGGAGATAAACTGGGCACACATGCAGGAGCACAAACTGACTTGTAAAAAGCTTTCACACAGGACTCGTGAACAAAGCTATTTTTGTTGACTACTGCCTACTTTGATGTTAAGATTTTTATTTGTTTAGGATTTTTGTAAAGGTGTCTGAAACTGCATTATATTCTACCGTGTGATCTTGATGACAATTTATAATGTAATATGTTTATTAGCTGCTAACTGGCTTTGATGAAAGCCGGTCTTATACGAGTCTATAATGTGTACTGGAATAGTGTTGTTTGAACAATATTAAATTAAATGTTCTCCGCTTTGTAAATACATGCAGGCAGATATTCTATTTATTAATTTATTGATCGTTATTTATTTTAAATCCAAACCAACCCGGTTGGTCTCGAAGATGAGCTAATTTTGGAGATACTGTCTGTAGAGCTTAGTGCCACCAACACCCCTTGGCATGTTATGAGACTCCAGTCTAAAGTCACTTTTAGGGGAAACATCCTTCCAACATTCTTTTGACTCTTGCAAAAGAGGAATCTCTACTAAAATTATTCTGAGCATTTACTCTATGATGGACTTGATTTAGATCGAAATGCATCCTTAGCAAAGTCAAACCTATTCAGTGAGACTGCACTGAAGTATATTATGTGGTGTCTGTCCAAGGTGGGAGACGGTCTCTGTTTCAATGACAATGAGTGTTCCTACTTGCTGATTATTATGGCAATCTGGTCAAATGAAGCAAGCTTTGTGAAACAGTAAACTCCTTTTTTCCACACATGGAGCTCAAGAGAATGATATGTGCTGCCACATAGGGGCACAACCATGAACTACAGCACAATATTGGATTCCTACAGACTTTTTCTTGTTCCAAGTAACTTTTACCAAATGTACATTGCCTAGATGGACTTCCTGTATAAAGGATGGACTTCCTGTACCACCGACACACAGAGGAAATTAGGCATTTCTGTACTAATGAGTACTCCCAGTGTTATGATTCATAGAGGTAGAGATGCACTTTAAATAAAGCATCTGAACTTTGGCTGACCTGATGTTGGTTGAGCTACGGTAATTCATTTTTTGTAATGCACAATGTTTAGATTTGTCCAGATGGTAGGTTGTGCTACATTTAAATCAGTTCTTATGTCCTTTACGCCTTTAGTTTTAGGGATTATATCAGACGTAATCTGTAGACATGCAGGGGATTCTAGGACACTTGTTCAAGGCAAGCCAACCAGTCGTGCGTTGATTGAATGTTTGCTATGTTAGTAACATCATCGCACCTTTATTTGACCTTTACAAAATGTATTTATCACACCACTGTAAACACACAGCAGACTAAGGGCTCTATTCAATCCGCATCGCGGAAATTCAGTTTTAAAGCGGGATTGAAATTTAAAAGCAATGTTCCCGCTTTAGCAGAGTTTACATTAACGGTTAAACGCTGCATATAGTCGACTCAATCGGGAATTACTTTTACATTTCTGTTGCCGAATCTGTAACGCTTCAGTTTTACAGATTGAATAGAGCCCTAACACTATCTGTAAAAACCAAGATTTTTCATCTGGTAGGTTTTTTTCATAGATGCAAATAACACACATTTATTGGAGAGAAAAAAACRAACTTGCTTTACAAACTGCTCTGAATGACATCTTGTGAACACTCATTTTATGGCCAATAACACAATATCTCAAATACATAAGTTATGATTTAAAAAAAGTCTCAATGTACAAAGTATTAGGGTTGCATTTATTTTGAAGCATGTTTATCGTTTGTTTTTGTTCATTTATTTATTTGTCTTGGGAAATGAGTAGACGGAGCACAACTCTAATGTCAAAGGAAAACAGGGTTTTTAAAAATGTAAAATCATTTATAATGCAATAATGATGAGCTTTACAATGTAAATATGTTGTTTCTTTTCATTTGATTGAAGGCACATTTCTAGATGGTATGTACAGTCACRCATCCCTCTGTCAAGAGTAAAATGTATCTTGTAGGGCAGACTAAAACTAAGTGGTTTACAGAAGTCTGCACTGGAAGCTTGATATGAAAAGTGACTTATATCTACCAAGCCTATAAGTCAAAGACTCCTAACTTGTTTTAATTGGCCAATATCATACAAATACCCCCATCAAAACATTAAGTTGAAAAGATATCTCCAGTGGCACATCTAACTGAAATGTTAACCAGTGACATATTCATCCTTAGCCATAATACCATTGACAAATATGGTCAGATGTCATGTTGTGCTGCTGTTCATTTGTCCCTGGTTTGATGAGGATTATGATCTGAAAACAGGTACTGTACAACACAGGAGGTTGGTGGCACCTTCATTGGGGAGGACGGGCTCGTGGTAATGGCTGGAGCAGAATTGGTGGAATGGTATCACATATCAAACATGGTTTCCGTGTGTTTGATGCCATTCCATTTGTGCCATTTCGACCGTTATTATGAGCTGTTTTCCCCTCAAATACCACCATGTGCTTGAAATTCACCAGACTATCACCAATTCTAATATCTGCAGGTGAGCGGTCTTGAAGAAAGGAATATTTTAATAATTTGTGAAGTTCACATGGTGATATATTGCTGACGTACATATATACATACATGTAAATGTATTTATATATTTTGTCTTAATCTGTATATTTGTTCAATATATTTTCATAGATATGATCTTAGGTCCCCCTTGGTACCCTCCTTAGTCCTTTGTTTTGTTGTGTTTGAGATTTTGATATCACCTTGTTAACTCGCATGGATATATTTTAATATAATACATTATTTATGGTAATTATAATGTAATTTGAATCAGAATTATATATATTAAAGATGGCACTAAACTTGGCTGTTGAACTGGACCTCCTAGATGACTGCATGTTGTTTCTGATAGGRTTGCTGAGTTTGATGATGTAATCAATTAACCTGAAGTATGCCTCCGGAACAGGGAGATCAAAACAGAATGGTTTACTTTGTGTGCCGATGTTTCAGATGTAATTTAGAATACTTTTGGTACTTCCGCATAAATAAAGTATATTTGCTTAAGGTAATGCATGTATCCTTGTGTTGCATTCCACACTACCACCAGAAAAGCTTTWATCATAAAGTCTATAACGTAACTTTAGATGTGAAATTAAAAAGAGAGGAGAAAGAGAATGTGAAAGAGAGATACTCACTAAACCGGTATTTTCATGAGTCAATTATGAGCCAAAGTAAAAATTGGCCATCATAAAAATGTATGATTTTTTTGTTGTTGCTTTTTGCTCTTCATTCAAGGTTAGGCATAAGGTTAGCAGTGTGGTTAAGGTTAGGTTTAAAGAAACGACTTTACAAAATAAAATGCATTATTATTCCCATACCATTATTACAGAGAATCAAACAAGTTATGCTACCCCCTGCCTATAGTCCGGCACAGTGTACGCATCATAATACCCATAAAACCTAGCGGTTAAACCCGKTAATGGTTCCAATCATTTTTTCACAATTCATTTTTGCATCTGGGATTTTAGAACTATATCATAATTACATTATAAGGTCTGTGTTTCGTGTAGGCTTACCCTGGCGTGACGTATTGATAACAGTGTAATTCTCACTTGRACAAGGTGAGTTTTATCAATATATTGCAACAGAGAAAACCTCAGCAAGACTACAAATTCCTGCAGGAAGCTCCTGCAGGTCATCTCTAGCCGACACTGTTAGCTACCAGCGCAATCAGAGACCTTCTGTGTCCAATCCATGAACTTCTTACATCCCCTTTCACTGTTTTAGCTAGCCACAGACTACACAAGCTAACTAGTTAGCAGAGCAGTAGATCAAAAAATWGCCTAGATAACTGTTTGTACMGTATYTCAACTATTTCAGACCTCATGGCATTTTTCAAGCATGAGCATAAGAGCCTTAAAAGGGGAGAAGACCACGATAAGTCTGGACAGCAGTGCAGCTATAGTGAGGGGCAACTTACCGATTTGGTCAGGGCCAGCATGAGGGATAAAGTTTATCCTGTGTCGGTAAGTRTAGCTATTAAGTTTGCGCATCTTWGCAATACAATGTGTTCTATACAGCTATCAACAGTCTACAAGGAAAGACCCACTTAATTATATAATCATGAACCAGATTACCCCAGATACCATACTTCGATGAATGATAACTCAGCTCTAGAATGTTGTCATTGATGAGAATGAATATAAAAATCTATTGACATTCAGAATTGACTTTGTTTAAACATCCTTGTCCAGGGTATTGTAGTTTCATGACGAGACAAATCTTCAAAGGCACAGTATTTATTTATTAGGAGTGGTACATGCATTCATAGTTTTGATTTTAGCTTCCTTCCCACTATATGATTGATATGTCAAGTGATAAAATCCCAAGTTATCAATTAAAAGTTAATGGAAAAGCTGCACTTGTCCTCGTGAAAATGACAGTTTATTAAATATTCTACAGCTATAATGTCAATCAAATCAAACTATTTTAAATAGCACATTTCTTACAAGTAATGCATTTCAAGGTGTTGCACTGAAAGGCATGTGGCACTTAAAAGGAAMGGTTCMCCCATTTTTCATATTATATTGTTTTTGTGGATCTCTGAGTAATGTTTTATYGATTYMCTGGGTCATTTCATGTTGTCATGTGTATCTGAGTTATTGGAGTTCAAGCAGGCAGAAATCCGTCCGGTATGACGTAGTACCGTGATAAAGTCGCTCTCACTGCACTGGAAGTTAATAGGAATACAACTTTCAGTTCGCAAAAACGTCTATCATACATGTCATATTTCAATACTGGCCGATGTCATCATTYGGGAGGATGTCTTCTCTCAAATKAGCCMCTGATCATATTTTTTTGATATTCCTAACTCGAGAAATGTGTAATTTAACAATGTCTAGCACATTTTTCATATTTGTCTGCCTGTTTAGTCCAGGGTGCATTGCATGGTGCCGTTTCCAGAAATATTCCAGAAAGGAGATGAATGAAGGAACGTATAACGCCCCATCCAGCAGACTGTCGACCAATCACGTTCACATTTTCATGCTGTATCACGTGGTTGCTAAGCTAATCGTCACGCAATCCCCTCTCAAAGTATGTCGAGGAACGTRCCTATTTTCCACGATAGCATAATGATTCCGTACGATTCCATCGCCCAGAATGCACCGCGCGGTCCATTGACGTAGCATGGGCAACAATTCCCATCTCCTCAAAMGTATATCTGCTGTTGCAAATACTAGACTCCATTCTGTGACGCACATTGATCTGCAGGTTGAACATGGTGAGATTGTAGACTCCTAAATTGATAGCCCGAAAATTGCCAAAACAAACTGCACTAACTAGCTACTTTACATGCTGATATTGTCTTTTATTATTGTGTATGGTTACATTTGCTTGCTAGCTAGCTACAAAGCTAGCCAGCCAGCAAGCCCATTGAGAGAGCATTTCATTGTGGATTTTGTAGTCGACTTGAGCTACAGATTTCCACAATAATTTTCCATGTTGCTACCAACCTTATTATGAARCCAAAATAAAACATGTGTTCACAAATATATTGTTTTTACATATTAGTGTTATTTAACACTGTAAATTAAAGGAATGAGTGGTTTTGGGTGGATTTTTCCTTTAAAAAATCTAATCAAATGTTATTGGTCGCATACACATGGTTAGCAGATGTTAATGCGAGTGTAGCGAAATCCTTCCTCTAGGCAGGTCTCCATAGGTGACCAGGGGATTCTCTCTACCACATGCGAATGCCTCCATGGAGCTCATGAGTGTAGCCATGCAGCCTATATTGGCAGTTCACAATATCGGCCGTACGGATGTGGAATGCGAGTGGAGGAAGCCAGCCGTGCCCAAACAGGTGCAGTCAGTGGAAGACCTGTACCTGGCYGAAGACTACAACCCTCTGTCCCGAGAGCMCACAGAGGAGGATCTTGGCTAAGGAACTGACTCCGGGGCAGGTTCAGTGGAACGGCATGTCTCTTTGAACCTGAGCCAGAACAAACGCTACCCTCCCTGTCTGTACCGGATATTGTTMAAAAACAAGGGCACCTGGGGCATGCAGGCATCCTGGCTGGCATGTTGCTGTCGGTGGAGGAGCAGGAGAATATACGCTAACAGGACAGCGCACCAACCCCAAATGGCACATCATGAGKAGAGAGAAGTTGACGGCCAGCAATTATGGAGGTGGTTAGGGCCAAGCGCGTTACTCCATCGCTGCTTAAAAGGGTCCTCAGATCAGTCATTGGATAAAGTGTTGTTTGTAAAGTGGGGTACTGATAAAAGAGCAGGGCATCAAGGCATTCAAATGGGTACAGGGATGGMTGTGCAGGAGTCAGGGTTTTGGGTCACAAGGTCTGGGATCCTGGGTGCCTCATCGGATGGTCTGGTGGGCATCATAGCAGCAGTGGTGGTGGTCAAGTGTCCCTATGGTGCAAGGAACCTTACCATTGAAGAGGAAGCAAAGTCAAAGGATTTCTATATCAAGGAGGGAGGGTCTTACAGCCTCCATAAAGACATTTTACATTTAAGTCATTTAGCAGACGCTCTTATCCAGAGCGACTTACAAATTGGTGCATTCACCTTATGATATCCAGTGGAACAACCACTTTACAATAGTGCATCTAACTCTTTTAAGGGGGGGGGGGGGGGTTAGAAGGATTACTTTACTATCCTAGGTATTCCTTAAAGAGGTGGGGTTTCAGGTGTCTCCGGAAGGTGGTGATTGACTCCGCTGACCTGGCGTCGTGAGGGACTTTGTTCCACCATTGGGGTGCCAGAGCAGCGAACAGTTTGTGACTGGGCTGAGCGGAACTGTACTTCCTCAGAGGTAGGGAGGCGAGCAGGCCAGAGGTGGATGAACGCAGTGCCCTTGTTTGGGTGTAGGGCCTGATCAGAGCCTGAAGGTACGGAGTGCCGTTCCCCTCACAGCTCCGTAGGCAAGCACCATGGTCTTGTAACGGATGCGAGCTTCAACTGGAAGCCAGTGGAGAGAAGCGGAGGAGCGGGGTGACGTGAGAGAACTTGGAAAGTTGAACACCAGACGGGCTGCGGCGTTCTGGATGAGTTGTAGGGGTTTAATGGCACAGGCAGGGGCCCAGCCAACAGCGAGTTGCAGTAATCCCAGACGGGAGATGACAAGTGCCTGGATTAGGACCTGCGCCGCTCCTGCGTGAGGCAGGGTCGTACTCTGCGAATGTTGTAGAGCATGAACCTACAGGAACGGGTCACCGCCTTGATGTTAGTTGAGAACGACAGGGTGTTGTCCAGGATCACGCCAAGGTTCTTAGCACTCTGGGAGGAGGACACAATGGAGTTGTCAACCGTGATGGCGAGATCATGGAACGGGCAGTCCTTCCCGGGAGGAAGAGCAGCTCCGTCTTGCCGAGGTTCAGCTTGAGGTGGTGATCCGTCATCCACACTGATATGTCTGCCAGACATGCAGAGATGCGATTCACCACCTGGTTATCAGAGGGGGGAAAAGAGAAGATTAATTGTGTGTCGTCTGCATAGCAATGATAGGAGAGACCATGTGAGGATATGACAGAGCCAAGTGACTTGGTGTATAGCCGAGAATAGGAGAGGGCCTAGAACGAGCCCTGGGGACACCAGTGGTGGAGGCACGTGGTGCGGAGACAGATTCTCGCCACGCCACCTGGTAGGAGCGACCTGTCCAGGTAGGACGCAAATCCAAGCGTGGGCCGCGCCGGATGATGCCCAGTTCGGAGAGGGTGGAGAGGAGGATCTGATGGTTCACAGTATCAAAGGCAGCCGATAGGTCTAGAAGGATGAGAGCGAGGGAGAGAGAGTTAGCTTTAGCAGTGGCGAGCGCCTCCGTGACACAGAGAAGAGCAGTCTCAGTTGAATGACTAGTCTTGAACCACTGACTGATTTGGATCAAGAAGGTCATTCTGAGAGAGATAGCAGGAGAGCTGGCCAAGGACGGCACGTTCAGAGTTTTGGAGAGAAAAGAAAGAAGGGATACTGGTCTGTAGTTGTTGACATCGGAGGGATCGAGTGTAGGTTTTTTCAAGAAGGGGTGCAACTCTCGCTCTCTTGAAGACGAAGGGACGTAGCCAGCGGTCAGGAATGAGTTGATGAGGCGAGGTGGAGGTAAGGGAGAAAGGTCTCCGGAAATGGTCTGGAGAAAGGAGGAGGGGATTGGGTCAAGCGGGCAGGTTGTTGGCGGTCCGCCGTCACGCAGACGCGAGATTTCATCATCTGGAGAAGAGAGGGGAGAAAGAGGTCAAAGCACAGGGTAGGGCGTGTGAGCAGAACCAGCGGTGTTCGTTTGACTTAGCAAACGAGGATCGGATGTCGTCGACCTTCTTTTTCAAAATGGTTGACGAAGTCATCAAGCAGAGAGGGAGGAGGGGGAGGGAGGGGGAGGAGGATTCAGGAGGGAGGAGAGGTGGCAAAGAGCTTCCTAGGGTTAGAGGCAGATGCTTGGAATTTAGAGTGGTAGAAATTTGGCTTTAGCAGCAGAGACGAAAGAGGAGAATGTAGAGAGGAGGAGTGAAAGGATGCCAGGTCCGCAGGGAGGCGAGTTTTTCCTCACTTCCAGCCGTCGGCTGCCCGGAGCCCTGTTCTGTGAGCTCGCAATGAGTCGTCGAGCCACGGAGGCAGAGGGGAGGACCGAGCCGGCCTGGAGGATAGGGGACATAGAGAGTCAAAGGATGCAGAAAGGGAGGAGAGGAGGGTTGAGGAGGCCATCCTTACTGGCACCAGGTCAGCTCCACATCCCTAGAAGGGATACCTGCTTCTTCAATGTGTGGACCACCAAAGCCTCCATCACCATCCCCATCAACGTGACGACCTCACACTCATATTGCTCCTCCTGTCAGTGAATCCAAATGGTCCAAAAATATTACACATAGTTCATACACACACACACACACAACGCTCCCAGAATAGGTTATATTACATACAAGTTTTGCTCAAAGTAGCAAACTAAAGTAATGTAAGTTCAATCACAAAGGCTGGTCTGAGTGCATCTTGTACTGCGGATATTGTTCAAAAACAGGGCACTGGGGCATGCAGGCATCCTGGCTGGCATGTTGCTGTCGGTGGAGGAGCAGTAGAATATACGCTAACAGGACAGCGCACCAACCCCAATGGACAATCATGAGTAGAGAGAAGTTGACGGCCAGCAATTATGGAGGTGGTTAGGGCACGCGCGTTACTCATCGCTGCTTAAGAAAGGGTCTCAGTCAGTCATTGGATAAAGTGTTGTTTGTAAAGTGGGGTATGATAAAAGAGCAGGGCATCAAGGCATTCAAGATGGGTAAAGGGGATGGATGTGCAGGAGTCAGGGTTTTGGGTCAACAAGGTTGGGATCCTGGGTGCCTCATCGGATGGTCTGGTGGGCATCTAGCAGCAGTGGTGGTGGTCAAGTGTCCTATGGTGCAAGGAACTTACCATTGAAGAGGAAGCAAAGTCAAGGATTTCTATATCAAGGAGGGAGGTCTTACAGCCTCCATAAAGACATTTACATTTAAGTATTTAGCAGACGCTCTATCAGAGCGACTTACAAATTGGTGGCATTCACTTTATGCATATCCAGTGAACAACCATTTACAATAGTGCATCTAACTTTTTAAGGGGGGGGGGGGGGGGGGTTAGAAGGATTACTTTATCCTATCTAGGTATTCCTTAAAGAGGTGGGGTTTCAGGTGTTCGGAGGTGGTGATTGGACTCGCTGACCTGGCGTCGTGAGGGACTTTGTTCCACCATTGGGGTGCCAGAGCAGCGAACAGTTTTGACTGGGCTGAGCGGGAACTGTACTTCCTCAGAGGTAGGGAGGCGAGCAGGCCAGAGGTGGATGAACGCAGTGCCTTGTTTGGGTGTAGGGCCTGATAGAGCCTGAAGGTACGGAGGTGCCGTTCCCTCACAGCTCCGTAGGCAAGCACATGGTCTTGTAACGGATGCGAGCTTCAACTGGAAGCCAGTGGAGAGAGCGGGGCGGGGTGACGTGAGAGACTTGGGAAAGTTGAACACCAGACGGGCTGCGGCGTTCTGGATGAGTGTAGGGGTTTAATGGCAAGGCAGGGAGCCCAGCCAACAGCGATTGCGCAGTAATCCAGACGGGAGATGACAAGTGCCTGGATTAGGACTGCGCCGCTTCCTGCGTGAGGGGGGTCGTACTCTGCGAAATGTTGTAGAGCATGAACCTACAGGAACGGTCACGCCTTGATGTTAGTTGAGAACGACAGGGTGTTGTCAGGATAGCCAAGGTTCTTAGCACTCTGGAGGAGGACAAATGGAGTTGTCACCGTGATGGCGAGATCATGGAACGGGCAGTCCTTCCCCGGGAGGAAGAGAGCTCCGTTCTTGCCGAGGTTCAGCTTGAGGTGGTGATCCGTCATCCACATGATATGTCTGCCAGACATGCAGAGATGCGATTACCACCTGGTTATCAGAGGGGGCAAAAGGAGATTAATTGTGTGTCGTCTGCATAGCAATGATAGGAGAGACATGTGAAGGATATGACAGAGCCAAGTGATTGGTGTATAGCGAGAATAGGAGAGGGCCTAGAACAGAGCCCGGGACCCAGTGGTGAGAGCCGTGGTGCGGAGAGCAGATTCTCGCACGCCACTGGTAGGAGCGACTGTCAGGTAGGACGCAATCCAAGCGTGGGCCGCGCGCGGAGATGCCCAGTTCGGAGAGGGTGGGAGGAGGATTGATGGTTACAGTATCAAAGGCAGCCGATAGGTCTAGAAGGATGAGAGCAGAGGAGAGAGAGTAGCTTTAGCAGTGCGGAGCGCCTCCGTGACACAGAGAAGAGCAGTCTCAGTTGAATGACTAGTTTGAAACCTGACTGATTTTGGATCAAGAAAGGTCATTCTGAGAGAGATAGCAGGAGAGCTGGCCAAGGACGGCACGTTCAAGAGTTTTGGAGAGAAAAGAAAGAGGGATAACTGTGCTGTAGTTGTTGACATCGGAGGGATCGAGTGTAGGTTTTTTCAGAAGGGGTGCAACTCTCGCTCTCTTGAAGACGGAAGGACGTAGCCAGCGGTCAAGGATGAGTTGATGGAGCGAGGTGAGGTAAGGGAGAAGGTCTCCGGAAATGGTCTGGAGAAGAGAGGAGGGGATAGGGTCAAGCGGGCAGGTTGTTGGGCGGCGCCGTCACAAGACGCGAGATTTCATCTGGAGAGAGAGGGAGAAAGAGGTCAAAGCACAGGGTAGGGCAGTGTGAGCAGAACCAGCGGTGTCGTTTGACTTAGCAAACGAGGATCGGATGTCGTCGACCTTCTTTTCAAAATGGTTGACGAGTCATCAGCAGAGAGGGAGGAGGGGGGAGGAGGGGGAGGGGATTCAGGAGGGAGGAGAAGGTGGCAAAGAGCTTCCTAGGGTTAGAGGCAGATGCTTGGATTTTAGAGTGGTAGAAATTGGCTTTAGCAGCAGAGACAGAAGAGGAGAATGTAGAGAGGAGGGAGTGAAAGGATGCCAGGTCGCAGGGAGGCGAGTTTTCCTCCATTTCCGCTCGGCTGCCCGGAGCCCTGTTCTGTGAGCTCGCAATGAGTCGTCGAGCCACGGAGCAGGAGGGGAGGACCGAGCCGGCCTGGAGGATAGGGGACATAGAGAGTCAAAGGATGCAGAAAGGGAGGAGAGGAGGGTTGAGGAGGCCATCCTTACTGGCACCAGGTCAGCTCCACATCCCTAGAAGGGATACCTGCTCTTCAATGTGTGGACCACCAAAGCCTCCATCACCATCCCCATCAACGTGACGATCACACTCATATTGCTCCTCCTGTCAGTGAATCCAAATGGTCCAAAAATATTAACATAGTTCATACACACACACACACACACGCTCCCAGAATAGGTTATTACATACAAGTTTTGCTCAAAGTAGCAAACTAAAGTAATGTAAGTTCAATCACAAGGCTGGTCTGAGTGCATCTCAGTTTCATTCAGTAGTACAACAATTCACATTGCATTTTATAGAGGGCACAGTGGGAATTTTAACTGTGATGTTCAAATTCTTTCTTACCCGTGTCTTACTTGCTGAAGGCCGTCATCCCTGCCTGTACCTGACATTGTAAAAACAAAATGAATACAGATCATACAGACAGACTCTAGAAGGTTATATGCATTCAATTTTGTCAAAGCAGCCAACTAAGTATAGTGTACGTAAGTTCAATCACAAAGGCTGGTCTGAGTGCATCTCCTCAGATTTATTCAGTACTATAACAACTCAATTGATTTTATAGTGGGCACAGTGGGAATTTACAGTATTCAGACCCTTGACTTTTTCCACTTTGTTACGTTACAGGCTTATTCTAAAATGTATTAAATTCATGTTTTTCCTCATCGATCTATACACAATACCCAACATGACGAAGCAAAAATGCTAATTTAAAAAATAAAAACTTGATTTATTTACATAAGTATTCAGACTCTTTGCTATGAGACTTGAAATTTAGCTCAGGTTCATCCTGTTTCCATTGATCATCCTTGAGATGTTTCTACCACTTGATTGGAGTCCACATGTGATAAATGAAATTGATTGGACAGGTGCATCAGATGCTGTAGGTGTCCTGGAGGGCAGATAGTTTGCCCGTGATGCGTTGGGAGACTGCACACTCTGGAGAGCCTGCAGCTGGTGAAGTTCACGCCAGGTGGTGATACAGCCCGACAGGATGTTCTCAAATTTCTTCAGCCTCCTGAAG
>NC_036858.1:36265860-36299233 GCF_002910315.2 Salvelinus sp. IW2-2015 | reverse complement strand
ATCTCAGTTCATTCAGTAGTACAACAATTCACATTGCATTTATAGAGGGCACAGTGGGAATTATAACTGTGATGTTCAAATTCTTTCTTACCCCGTGTCTTACTTGCTGAAGGCCCCAGTCATCCTGCCTGTACCTGACATTGTTGAAAAACAAAAATGAATACAGATCATAAACAGACAGACTCCTAGAAAAGGTTATATTGCATTCAAGTTTTGCTCAAAGCAGCCAACTAAAGTAATGTAGTTAACTGAAGAGGCGCTGTTCATTGACTACAGCTCAGCATTCAACACCATAGTACCCTCCAAGCTCATCATTAAGCTCGGGGCCCTGGGTCTGAACCTTGCCCTGTGCAACTGGGTCCTGTTGTGCCTTCTTCACCACACTGTCTGTGTGGGTGGACCATTTCAGATCGTCACTGATGTGTACGCGGAGGAAATTGAAGCTTTCCACCTTCTCCACTGCAGTCCCGTCGACGTGGATAGGGGCGTGCTCCCTCTGATGTTTCCTGAAGTTCACGATCAGCTCCTTTGTTTTGTTGACATTGAGTGAGAGGTTGTTTTCCTGGCACCACTCTGCAGGTTCTCTCACCATTGTTGGTAATCAGGCCTACTACTGTTGTCGTCTGCAAACGTGATGATTGAGTTGGAGGCGTGCGTGGCCATGCAGTCATGGGTGAATAGGGAGTACAGGAGGGCGCTAAGCACGCACACTTGTGGGGCCCGTGTTGAGGATCAGCAAAGTGGAGGTGCTGTTTCCTACCTTCACCACCTGGGGGCGGCCCGTCAGGAAGTCCAGGACCTAGTTGCACAGGTTGGGGTTCAGACCCAGGGCCTTGAGCTTAATGATGAGCTTATGAGGTACTATGGTGTTGAATGCTGAGCTGTAGTCAATGAACAGCATTCTTGCATAGTTACTCCTCTTGTCCAGATGGGATAGGGGAGTGTGCAGTGCGATGGTGAATACATTGTCTGTGGATCTATTGGGCCGGTAAGCAAATTGAAGTGGGTTTAGGGTGTCAGGTAAGGTAGAGGTGATATGATCCTTAACTAGCCTCTCAAAGCACTTCATGATGACAGAAGTGAGTGCTATGGGCGATAGTCATTTAGTTCAGTTACCTTTGCTTTCTTAGGTACAGGAACAATGGTTGAGATCTTGAAGCATGTGAGACAGCAGACTGGGATAGGGAGAGATTGAAAATGTCCGTAAACACTCCAGCCAGCTGATCTGCGCATGCGCTGAGGATGTGGCTAGGGATGCCATCTGTGTCCCGGCAGCCTTGCAAGGGTTAACATGCGTAAATGTCTTACGTCGGCCACAGAGAAGGAAAGCCCACAGTCCTTGGTAGCGGGCCTTGTTGGTGGCACTGTGTTATCCTCAAAGCGGGTGAAGGTATTTAGCTTGTCCGGAAGCAAGACGTTGGTGTCCAAGACGTGGCTGGTTTTCCCTTTATAGTCCATGATTGTCTGTAGACCCTGTCACATACGTCTCGTGTCTGAGCCATTGAATTGCGACTCCACTTTGTACTGACGTTTTGCCTTTTTGATTGCCTTACGTAGGGAATAACTACACTGTTTGTATCCGGCCATATTCCCAGTCACATTGCCATGGTTAAATGCGATGGTTTGCGCTTTCAGTTTTATGCGAATGCTGCCATCTATCCACGGTTTCTTGTTTGGGTAGGTTTTAATAGTCACAGTGGGTACAACATTTCCTATACACTTCCTGATGAACTCAGTCACTGTATCTGTGTAATTTTCACTGTTATTCTCAGAGGCTACCTAGAACATATCCCAGTCTGCATGATCAAAACAATCTTGAAGCATGAATTCCGATTGGTCAGACCAGCGTTGAATAGATCTTAGCACGGGTACTTCCTGTTTGAGTTTCTGCTTATGGGAATGGAGGAGCAAAATGGAGTCGTGATCAGATTTGCAGAAGGGAGGGCGGGGGAGGGCCTTGTAGGCATTTCGAAAAGTTGAGTAGCAGTGGTCCAATGTTTTACCAGTGTGAGTATTACAGTCAATGTGTTGGTAGAACTTCAGTGGCGTTTCCTCAAATTTGCTTTGTTAAAATCAGTATTCCTGAGAGAGCCATGTTTCCATGAAAAAGAGTATGTTAAAATCCCTAATGTCTCTCTGGAAGGAGATCCTTGCCCTGAGCTCGTCTACTTTATTATCCAGAGACTGAACATTAGCGTGTAATATACTCGGAAGTGTTGGATGGTGTGAGTCGGACTAGAAGCACTCTGAATACCTCTTCTCCGCCGGCGGCGTTTTGGAGCAGCCTCTGGAATAAGTTCAATTGCCCTGGGGGGTACGAACAAAGGATTAAATTCAGGAAAGTCGTATTCCTGGTCGTAATGCTGGTGAGTTACCGCCGCTCTGATATCCAAAAGTTATTTCCCACTGTATGTAATATCACGAAAACAGATTTGCCCTAATAATGTAAGAAATAGCACACAAAAAATAAAAAAAATACTGCAAAATTGCTTAGGAGCTTGAAGCAGAGCTACCATATCTGTCGGCTCCATCTTACACTCAGTATACTGCATTTATTGTGTCCAAAATACCAGTCGACAACAGTTACTGCACTGATATGGCCTCTGCAGAAATCAGGTTATTCATACTTCTTTTGATTTGCGGCGCAGCGCAGAGCTGTTGTGAAGGAAGTTTTCAAGGAAGTGAATAATACAGGACCTCCCACACTCACCTACCGTCAACCAATCATGTCAATGCGGAGCTACTGCATACAGAGCCCTCCTTATTGTTACAACATTTTAGAGGTGCATAGCGATGCGGTACAGGCTCAATTTGTCCTCTGCATGCCTCCGGAGGCTCAGAAATTGCATCACACCCTCCGGCGCCTTCAACCACATTTTCGGATTTTATAGGGGACATTGCACTGTCGATATTAAATAGAACGTTGTGGCCCCGCYCGCCTTGGGGGAAAACAACCCATGGTCACCCCATTGGCTCACAGCAAAAACGTGACCCTTTTCAAACACAATGTTCTTGTTGTCTGCTTGTTAAAGTCAATTATAAAACTACATTTAAGAACATTCCTAAAGATTACTTTTCAACATTGCCTATTTCCAAACATTCTCACTACTTAGAAAAACTTMATATTGTAGGGCTTTCCTCATGCCCGTTTTCATGATGGTGATAGCAGCCACGTGAGTGTGAGTGCTAGCTAGCTACCAACCAAAACATAAGCTAACACAACAACACAAAATAAACAGACTAAACAGATGCTACTAACAGTAGTAAATGGAGTTACAAACAGACTATACTAAACAAGTTAAATGTCTTACCTGTGATGAAATGTTTTCCACACACATAGCTACGTGTCGCCGACTTGGAAATCGGGTCTCCACAATTTCCCACTCTCCCACGCTGAATAGTCTGAAGCCATAGGGCTCTTCTTTCAGGCTATATTTCCCTAAGTCGGAGCATTGCGAACTGTAGGTCGGTATTTTTGAACAAACACAGCAGCTTTTCGGCATGTTTTGTTATTTCTGTATAATAAAAAAATCTACGTCCAAGTTGGCTCTTTTACACTGGGGGTCAATGGGAAAGAATGTTTGTTTTCCCCAATTTGTGGGCATGTTCGAGGGGAATCCCTTATTATTACCTCGGAGTAGGGCTGGCATTTTGACCCCATTCTGGAACTCAAGTAATTTAATAGGATTTCTATGGCTCAAACCCTCTTTTCCGCCAAACATTCCTTTGTTCTTTGAGCTGCTTGAGCCAGAGACAKAAAAGGAAGCGAGACAKCCCACTCCATCTTCTTTTTAAAATTTGTATTGGTGCAACCAACTGAAAGGTGCATACACCGCCGCCACCTGCGTGCTGGAGTGTGAGGTCAGTCACGGCCTCCCTATTCATCAATTTCTCTAATCTAGCCCTGTGCTTCCGCCTGTTGTCCTGGAGTGTTAATTCATCACACGTTGTGTCAAAAAAAAGGGAAGGGAAAAAGGACAGGTAAAAGGGAAGAAAAAATACCCTACCAACTAATCCTACACCCATTAAAACGTCACTACTATTCCACTACCCTATCTGATCCTACACCAGGCTGGCAGCCTGGGAGGATGGGACACTATCATTCAACACACCTTGTAACTCAATCTTATACACTCAAGTACTTGTCTGCTGCTGCCACCACATCTATTTTCTGTGATTTACATTCCAGTTCTGCGGTACAGTTGATAGCCATGGATGCTAGAATGCTAAGAAACCAACCTTACTGAAGCACATGTTATTCCTATCACTCTCTATATGCCTATGCCTACTCACCGGGAGCGTGAGATCACTGCACCTGTACATAGCCCATCTGTAAATAGCCCATCCAACTACCTCATCCCCATACCCTATTTATTTATTTATCTTGCTCCTTTGCACCCCAGTATCTCTACTTGCACATTCATCTTCTGCACATCAATCACTCCAGTGTTTAATTGGTATATTGTAATTACTTCGCCACCACGGCCTATTTATTGCTTTACCTCACTTATCCTACCTCATTTCCACACTGTATATAGACTTTTTCTACTGTATTATTGACCGTATGTTTGTTTATTCCATGTGTAACTCTGTGTTGTTGTATGTGTCGAACTGCTTTGCTTTATTCTTGACCAGGTCGCAGATGTAAATGAGAACTTGTTCTCAACTAGCCTACCTGGTTAAATAAAGGTGAAAAAAAATGTTAGAAAAATAATGGCACAGATACAAAGATGAGTCCTCTATCTTTATGGTCCCACCTGCTCTCTYCTCCTCCCATCTTTGAGATCATATATTTCTTGTTATAGTGGGCACTCGACTATCTTGTCAATATAATAGATCGGGATTCTCCAACCCTGTTCCTGGAGAGCTACCCTCCYGTAGGTTTTTGCTCCATCCCCAGTTGTAACTAACCTGATTCAATKTATTAACCTTAAGCATCTAATTATTAGAATCAAGTGGGCTAGATTAGGGTTGGAGTGAAAACCTACAGGACAGTAGTTCTCTAAGAACAGGGTCCTGTAATAGATCATCTTTGGCAGGGGAACACAACTGTTTACCAAATATTGGGCGTGTTTGAGTGGTAAGGCGAAAGCAACTGAATGTAGACAAGTAGAAGTCAGGGGAGGTGCATCTCAGACAGCCAGAACTTCATGACCTTCGATCACAGGACTTTTGTAAAGTTAATGCAGTCGACATGTGGGCGCAAATCAGTCATCATGTTTAACAGCATAGTGCAACACACTTTGAAAGGCGGAGACCATTCCCTTGAAGGTTCCCAATCACTCACAGCTGGCACAAAAAAATTATACTTGAAATGTTGGAACCTTGATGATCACTACATTGTGTTAGTTAAAGTTACATCAAATGTAGCCTACAATGTAACAATTTCTATCAGCGGGCTACAATGTTACTGTTATGGTTACATTCAGCATACATGCTAATTGGCATCTTTCCATGAACTAAAAACGTTCAARATAAATATGCAGTCAACCCGTGGGAAAGGAACATGTTGATTGTTGCAGTGGGAATTGTAGTTCTTCTGGCCTTCCCAATGTTCTCGCAACATTACGGTGACGTTGTTGCAACGTGATATCATGCGCTGGCTGTGGACTGCTTGATAACCACTTCCGCTTTTTTTCCTCGCAGGTCAACATTTGCGTATACCTAGAAAGACAGTAAAGACATTGTAGAAAGGTTTTTGTTGGTTAAAACTCACGTTTAGGAGATCGACAGGTTGAGATATTTATGGAGCATAATAATGGAGATACTTCTAGCTGGTCGATGCAGCGACGAATGGAAGGTTTGGTCAACAAACACATGGCAGACATAGCACTAGAAACACTCCAACAGAGACTATCAGCTGTGTCCGAAGAAATGAACCATCTTGCGGAACATGTCTCGAGACGCTCGGAGGATGTTCCCAAGTATGATATTCCAAGACGCACAGATGTAAACTTTGACGTTGAGTCACTGAGTGCAACATTTAGCACGGGTGGTGTTGGGGAAAAGTTGGCGATCCCAGGCACCTCACCATCAGCAGGTAACGTTTTACCCTTGCCTGATTAACTATAGTTATGTTTTTAAAGTGAATTTCCTACTTTCTTTTGTATTTTCTTGGAAGTAACAAGTATCGGAAAAAAACTAAGAATTCCWTGAATGATTCAGTTGTGTGACCAATCAGATTATCAGGAGAAACATAGTACCCCAGGCTACATTTCTAATTGGCTGAAGTTACAGTAGCCAATGACACTAACTTGCTGTTTTAGATTGATGGGGAAAATGACTACAGCTAGGCCTGTCACTGTTCCAAAATRTGACACAAAATACGACAAATCAACAAACTGACATGTCAATTCAATAAATTCTTAACATTCCAATTATTTTTTTTCTCTCCAATTCTCAAGARAAGGACACTTCCTTGAAAATAAGAAACATCTTCATAGAAAAAAGCATGTTTTATAGTCTCCAGCTGAAATTAATAGTCCCTATGCTGTAATCAAATAAAATTATATTAGTYACATACGCCGAATACAACAGGTGKAGGTAGACCTTMCAGTGAMATGCTTACTTACAAGCMCCTWACCAACAATGCAGTTGAAAAAATATGAATAAGAAATAAAGGAACAAGTAATTAAAGAGCAGCAGTGAAATAACAATAGCGAGACTATATACAGGGGGTACCGGTACAGAGTCAATGTRCGAGGGCACCGGTTAGTTGTGGTAATTGAGGTAATATGTACATGTAGGTAGAGTTATTAAAGTGACTATGCATAGATAATAACAGAGAGTAGCGGCGGTGTAAAAGAGGGGGTGGGGGGGCAATGCAAATAGCCATTTGATGTTCAGGGGTCTTATCGCTTGGGGGTAGGAGTCTATGACTAGGGTGGCTAGATTTTAACTATTTTTAGGGCCTTCCTCTGACACTGCCTGGTATAGAGGTCCTGGATGGCAGGAAGCTTGGCCACAGTGATGTACTGGGCCGTACGCACTGCCCGCTGTAGTGCCTTGCAGTCGGAGGCCGAGCAGTTGCCATACCAGGCAGTGACGCAACCAGTCAGGATGCTCTCGATGGTGCAGCTGTAGAACCTTTTGAGGATCTGAGGACCCATGCCAAATCTTTTCAGTCTCCTGAGGGGGAATAGGTTTCCTCCATTGTATGAAATTGGCACCTACCATGACCCTGTGTCATCCTAAATCAGTTTCTATCCACTGTTCCTCAGAGACGGCTGCCCAGCGTAAAATCATCTCCCTGCTGGTGGAGATTAAGGAGGAGCAGCAGAGACAGTGGGGCGTTTTGAGGCAGATGCAGGCCAGGGTTCAGGGCCAGAGCTTTCCGGTGGTAGAGGAAGAGGTGGAGGCTCTAGACATTGACATCCCACTGAGGACCATGGAGCAGCTAGATGACACAGAGAGGCACCTGGAGGATGCAGGAGCACAGAAGAGAATGGTAGGTGGACCGAGTGACCCGCAAAGGCTTGAACCAGCGACACGCACACTACCTACTGTTGTAGTATGATACTGCTAAATAATGGGAAGTGATTGTGTTATAAATGGTGTATGTGTCCCTCTATGACAGGTGTCTCACCTGTCACGAATGGGTGGGGCCACGTTTGATGATGCGGTGCGAAGGCTCATGCAGGCAGTGCTATCTTTTGCTGTGGGCTCTGAGCTCAACTGGGTGGGCCGAGGCCAGAAAAGGAGCTTCAGAAACACCCGCCTCCAAGGGGTTCTCTTCTGTAAGTACCGGTATCATATCTTACACATACTGTTAGGGTTGGAGAGAGGGATGCATGGCTAACTAGATGGATGGATGGATCATGCCAAAGATCAGTCTCCATAGACATTTGGAAAGTAAACCACTGAAGTGAATTGGGATGCAGCACTGACCTCAGTACTTCTCTATCACCGTAGGTGCTCTGAAAAGAACCCCAGTGGGCAAAGAGGCCACACATCACCAGTTTGCAGACGTGGTGAAGAAGTGGCTGCGGTTCGCCCCGTTTCGACAGGGAGGGAGTGGTCGACGGCATTATAAACCACCTGTTGACTTCCTGTGCCCAAAGGAATGTGTAGGTCTGCCTACACATCAGCCTACACATCCACAGTAACTCACAATCAGCTTATTAAATATATTATATTGTTTAACATTTTAGTATTTTTTCCTAAGTTTGTTACATTGCAAAAAATAAATGCTATTTGAATGTGAATACATGCGGTTTGGCCCATGTTACTTCATACAGGGCCAAACCTGTGATCTGCTCAAGTAACTTGTACCCCTGCATAAATCATGCAATGATGTAAATCACGTGCCAAACTCATTCCACGGAGGGTAGAGTGTCTGCTGGTTTTCACTCCTCCCTTGTACTTGATTGATGAATTAAGGTCACTAATTAGTAAATAACTTCAGTCACCTGGTTTTCTAGGTATTAATTGAAAAGAAATAATAAAAACCTGCAGACACTAGGCACAACATGGAATGAGTGACACCCCTGATGTAAATTGAAGATGTATTCTCAAAGTCCAGTTTCTCACACAGTTGTCAAAATTATGTCAACAATGTATAGTCTCCAATAGAGACACATCCCATGATGCTCCTCACATCACAGATCTGTCAGGTGTGGTTGGCTGTTTATCCCAGAGTAATTCAAACAAAATACTGCTGCAAAACCTGTTGATAAAAGTTGTGTATTGCATTTAATGCTTTGAAGGTACTGATTAGAAAGCTTTCCGGCAGATTATTTTACCCCACTAATGAGAGTATGGGCAAATATATACTACCATTCAAAAGTTTGGGGTCACATAGAAATGTCCTTGTTTTTGAAAAAGCACATTTTTTGTCCATTAAAATAACATAAAATTGATCAGAAATACAGTGTAGACATTGTTAATGTTGTAAATGACTATTGTAGCTGGAAACGGCTGATTTTTAATGGAATATCAACATAGGCGTACAGAGGCCCATTATCAGCACTTCAGTAGGCCCATTATCAGCACTCCTGTGTTCCAATGGCACGTTATGTTAGCTAATCCAAGCTATCATTTTAAAAGGCTAATTGATCATTAGAAAACCCTTTTGCAATTATGTTAACTGTGAAAACTGTGTTGATTTAAAGAAGCAATAAAACTGGCCGCCTTTGGACTAGTTGAGTATCTGGAGCATCAGCATTTGTGGGTTTGATTACAGGCTCGAAATGGCCAGAAACAAATTATTTTCTTCTAAAACTCATCGGTCTATTCATGTTCTGAGAAATGAAGGCTATTCCATGTGAGAAATTGGCAAGAAACTGAAGATCTCGTACAATGCTGTGTACTACTCCCTTCACAGAACAGCGCAAACTGACCCTAACCAGAATAGAAAGAGGAGTGGGAGGCCCCGGTGCACAACTGAGCAAGAGGACAAGTACATTAGTCTCTAGTTTGAGAAACAGACGCCTCACAAGTCCTCAACTGGTAGCTTCATTAAATAGGACCCACAAAACACCAGTCTCAACGTCAACAGTGAAGAGGCGACTCCAGGACGCTGGCCTTCTAGACAGAGTTTCAAAGAAAAAGTAGATATTCTATTAAAAATCAGCAGTTTCCAGCTACAATAGTAATTTACAACATTAACTATGTCTACACTGTATTTCTGATCAATTTGGCTCTTAATATAGGCCATGAACATTGCAGTTTGTAGTAGGTCTATGATGTTTTCATCCTTACGAAGACGCAGGCTTCCGGGTCATTCAGATGACCTCTTTCTGCACATTGTTTTTCCTATATAACTGTGAGTGAGTGAATGTTAGAGACACGAAAGCAATTTACTATATGTTAAAAAGTAATGTCCATATAAGCTTATTTCTTGTAACAACCATCATACATTGTAAATGTCCATAAATTGATATTTGTAAATACATATTTCTCATTAATTTCTGTTTTCTTGTTTTGTAATGATTAAAAAAAAAAAAAAAATGTAACAAGCCCAAACTGCTCACTGACATCATTGATTCAGGTATGGTTTCTGCTGGGCACTGAGAAACGCACACACACAAATGCATTTTTTAAAGAAATAGCTGTGTTTCTGGTTGTTTCTGGTAAATTTTGAAGGGAAAATACATCCAAAACGTATAATTTAGTCAATACACTACTGTTCAAAAGTTTTAGAACACCTGCAATACCCTTTCAAAGGTTTTCCTTTTTTTTGTACTATTTTCTACATTGTAGAATAATAGTGAAGACATCAAAACTATGAAATAATACATTTGGAATCATGTAGCAACCAAAAAAGTGTTAAACAATTACAAATATATTTTATATTTGAGAATCTTCAAATAGCCACCCTTTGCCTCGATGACAGCTTTGCACACTCTTGACATTCTATCAACTACCTTCACCTGGAATGCTTTTCCAACTGTCTTTAAGGAGTTCCAACATACAGTTGAAGTCGGAAGTTTACATACACTTAGGTTGGAGTCATTAAAACTTGTTTTTCAACCACTCCGCAAATTTCTTGTAAACAAACTATAGTTTTGGCAAGTCGGTTAGGACATCTACTTTGTGCATGACACAAGTAATGTTTCCAACAATTCTTTACAGACAGATTATTTCACGTATTCACTGTATCACAATTCCAGTGGGTCAGAAGTTTACATACACTAAGTTCACTGTGCCTTTAAACAGCTTGGAAAATTCCAGAAAATTATGTAATGGTTTTAGAAGCTTCTGATAGGCTAATTGACATCATTTGAGTCAATTGGAGGTGTACCTGTGGATGTATTTCACGGCCTACCTTCAAACTCAGTGCCTCTTTGCTTGATATCTTGGGAAAATCAAAAGAAATCAGCCAATCAGTCAAGCAATTTCCAAATGCCTGAAGTTACCACGCTCATCTGTACAAACAATAGTAYGCAACTATAAACACCATGGGACCACGCAGCCATCATATCGCAGAACAACAGCAAAGGAACTTGTGAAGATGCTAGAGGGAACAGGTACAAAAGTATCTATATCCACAGTAAAACAAGTCCTATATCGACATAACCTGAAAGGCCGCTCAGCAAGGAAGAAGCCACTGCTCCAAAACCGCCATAAAAAAGCTAGACTACGGTTTGCAACTGCACATGGGGACGAATATCGTACTTATTGGAGAATTGTCCTCTGGTCTGATGAAACAAAAATATAACTGTTTGGCCATAATGACCATCGTTATGTTTGGAGGAAAAAGGGGGAAGTTTGCCGAAGAACACCATCCCAACCGTGAAGCACGGGGGTGGCAGCATCATGTTGTGGGGGTGCTTTGCTGCAGGAGGGACTGGTGCACTTCACAAAATAGATAGCATCATGAGACAAGGAAAATTATGTGGATATATTCAAACAACATCTCAAGACATCAGTCAGGAAGTTAAAGCTTGGTCGCAAATGTGTCTTCCAAATGGACAATGACCCCAAGCACTGTATTAATTTATTTATTTAGCTCCTTTGCACCCCATTATTTCTATTTCTACTTTGCACATTCTTCCACTGCAAATCTACCATTCCAGTGTTTTACTTACTATATTGTATTTACCTCGCCACCATGGCCTTTTTTTGCCTTTACCTCCCTTAACTCACCTCATTTGCTCACATTGTATATAGACTTATTTTTCTACTGTATTATTGACTGTATGTTTTGTTAATTCCATGTGTAACTCTGTGTTGTTGTATGTGTCAAATTGCTATGCTTTATCTTGGCCAGGTCGCAGATGAGATGCAAATGAGAACTTGTTCTCAACTAGCCTACCTGGTTAAATAAAGGTGAAATAAAAAATAATAAAATAAAAATTCCAAAGTTGTGGCAAAATGGCTTAAGKACAACAAAGTCAAGGTATTGAAGTGGCCATCACAAAGCCCTGACCTCTATCCTATAGAAAATTTGTGGGCAGAACTGAAAAAGCGTGTGTGAGCAAGGAGGCCTACAAACCTGACTCAGTTACACCAGCTCTGTCAGGAGGAATGGGCCAAAATTCACCCAACTTATTGTGGGAAGCTTGTKGAAGGCTACCTGAAACGTTTGACCCAAGTTAAACAATTTAAAGGCAATGCTACCAAATACTTATTGAGTGTATGTAAACTTCTGACCCTCTGGGAATGTGATGAAAGCAATAGAAGCTCAAATAAATAATTCTCTCTACTATTATTCTGCCATTTCACATTCTTAAAATAAAGTGGTGATCCTAACTGACCTAAAACAGGGAATTTTTACTCTGATTAAATGTCAGGAATTGTGAAAAACTGAGTTTAAATGTATTTGGCTAAGGTGTATGCTGAGCATTTGTTGGCTGCTTTTCCTTCACTCTGCGATCCGACTCATCCCAAACCATCTCAATTTGGTTGAGGTCGGGTGATTGTGGTAATCTGATGCAGCACTCCATCACTCTCCTTCTTGGTCAAATATCCTTTACACAGCCTGGAGGTGTGTTGTGTCATTGTCCTGTTGAAAAACAAATGATAGTCCCACTAAGCCCAAACCAGATGGGATAGCGTATTGCTGCAGAATGCTGTGGTAGCCATGCTGGTTAAGTGTGTCTTAAATTCTAAATAAATCACACACAATTTCACCAAAGCACCATAACACCTCCTTGTCATGAGCATTTTCAATCCCAATGATAATAACTGACAATCAATAGCTCTGACCAATCCCCGAGATCTGTAAGACCATGGGTTTAATAATAATTAGTCAAAGACTCAGCTAATGCAAAAATATAGTACAGTTTATTCACGAGAACGCTCTGAAGTCCATTATACAAAGACATCCATTTTTATAGCTGCGCACATACTTCCACACAAACAGTAGGTGAGTTTTATCCACTGTGTTCTCACCACTGTGTATCACTAACCAGCCGACAGTTCCATTCCCCCGAGATTAGGGAAACCTTGAGAAGTACTCCCTATGCTATCATAAGTTCCTCAGAGGCCTAGCCAGGTCGGTCCAAACACAGTTTAACCTGTCTCGTTAATCCAACCCCAGTGTCCGATTTCAAAAAGGCTTTTCGGCGAAAGCAGAACATATCATTATGTTAGGTCAGCAACTAGTCACAGAAAGCATACAGCGATTTTCCAACCAAAGAGAGGAGTCACAAAAAGCAGAAATAGAGATAAAATTCATCACTAACCTTTGATATTCTTCATCAGATGACACTCCCGGGACAACATGTTACACAATACATGTATGTTTTGTCGATCAAGTTCATATTTATATCCAAAAACCTCAGTTTACATTAGGCTTTGCCTCCAAAACATCCAGTGAATTTGCACAGAGCCACATCAATTTACAGAAATACTCATAATAAACATTGATAAAAGATACAAGTGTTATTCACAGAATTAAAGATATACTTCTCCTTAATGCAACCGCTGTGTCAGATTTCAAAAGAACTTTACGGAAAAAGCAAACCATGCAATAATCTGAGTACGGCGCTCAGAGACCAAAACAACTCAAACAGATACCCGCCATGTTGGAGTCAACAGAAGTCAGAAATAGCATTATAAATATTCACTTACCTTTGATGATCTTCATCAGAATGCACTCCCAGGAATCCCAGTTCCACAATAAATGTTTGATTTGTTCGATAAAGTTCATAATTTATGTTCAAATACCTCCTTTTTGTTCACGCGTTTAGCACAATATTCCAAATTCATGACGCGCAATCACTAGGAGCAGACGAAAAGTCAAAAAGTTCCGTTACAGTCTGTAGAAACATGTTAAACAAAGTATAGAATCAATCTTTAGGATGTTTTTAACATAAATCTTCAATAATGTTCCAACCGGAGAATTTATTTGTCTTCAGAAAAGCAATGGAACTCAAGCTAACTCTCATGTGAATGCGCATGGTCAGCTCATGGCACTCTGGGAGAGACCTTACTCAATCCCCTCTCATTCACCCCCACTTCACAGTAGAAGCATCAAACAAGGTTCTAAAGACTGTTGACATCTAGTGGAAGCCTTAGGTAGTGCAATATGACCCCATAGACACTGTGTATTCAATAGGCCAAGAGTTGAAAAACTACAAACCTCAGATTTCCCACTTCCTGGTTGGATTTTTCTTAGGTTTTCGCCTGCCTTATGAGTTCTGTCATACTCACAGACATCATTCAAACAGTTTTAGAAACTGTGTTTTCTATCCAAATCTACCAATAATATGCATATATTAGCAACTGGGACTGAGTAGCAGGCAGTTTACTCTGGGCACGCTTTTCATCCAAATGTGAAAATGCTGCCCCCTAGCCCAAACAGGTTAAACCTCTCTGGGATAGGTGGGACGGTAGCGTCCCACCTGGCCAAAAGCCAGTGAAAATGCAGAGCGCCAAATTCAAATAAATTACTATAAAAATCAAACTTTCATGAAATCACACATGCAATATACCAAATTAAAGCTACACTGTTGTGAATCCAGCCAACATGTCAGATTTCAAAAAGGCTTTTCGGCGAAAGCAAACGATGCTATTATCTGAGGATAGCAGCCCAGTAAACAAAGAGAGAAAAGCATATTTCAACCCTGCAGGCGCGACACAAAACGCAGAAATAAAAATATAATTCATGCCTTACCTTTGACGAGCTTCTTTTGTTGGCACTCCAATATGTCCCATAAACATCACAAATGGTCCTTTTGTTCGATTAATTCCGTCAATATATCCAAAATGTCCATTTATTTGGCGCGTTTGATCCAGAAAAACACAGGTTCCAACTTGCACAACGTTACTACAAAATATCTCAAAAGTTACTGTAAACTTTGTCCAAACTTTTCAAACTACTTTTGTAATACAACTTTAGGTATTTTTTTACGTAAATAATCGATAAAATTGAGGACGGGATGATCTGTGTTCAATACCGGAGGAAAACAATGTGTAGCATGCTTTCTGGTCACGCGCCTCTAACAAACAGTACACTTCACTGGAGCCTCATTCTGAACATGGCTACTTCTTCATTCTCAAAGGAAAAACCTCAACCAATTTCTAAAGACTGTTGACATCCAGTGGAAGTGGTAGGAACTGCAAGAAGGTCCCTTAGAAATCTGGATTCGCAATGAAACCCTATTGAAAAGAGTGACCTAAAAAAAAATATCTGAATGGTTTGTCCTCTGGGTTTTGCCTGCTAAATAAGTTCTGTTATACTCACAGACATGATTSCAACAGTTTTAGAAACTTCTGAGTGTTTTCTATCCATATCTAATAATAGTATGCATATCTTATCTTCTGGGGATGAGTAGCTGGCAGTTGAATTTGGGCATGTTTTTCATCCAAACGTGAAAATGCTACCCCCTATCCTAGAGAAATAATTCCACTCTGAAACCTTATAATTGTATGAAATTGATTAGAATCATAAAATTGTAATCTGATGATGTGTGTAGTTTTAGTCAGAATTACATTAAACAATGTATCTGTATAGTGGAAAAACACAGACTGTCTGAGCAAGGCGTAGCTTGGGATTTGAACTTGTATGTGTGTGCCGAAGAAAAAAAACGAGAACAGTTAATAGAAACAACCCTTCTCTAATTCTGTAGCCTACTAGAAAKTATATATTTTAATGTTCATAATACTACCAAAGTTGTATTTGAACTCTCCAAATTGAGCCCAATATAACTGTTACCAATTATCACTCGTTTTGAGAAATAGYGTTCACACACGGGATACGCTTTTCTTCACTTTGCAATAGAAACTTTCTCCATTTGAAAAAATATWATTTTCTCTATCATTCTTATTCGTGTCTATAAATATTATATGTTCATTTTGACTGTACTATTTTATTTGTTCCATGTTTGCTCACAGATTAGAGGGTTTGTTAAGAAGAGAGAAAGAGAGGAGATATTGTGAGTTTCTCCATTCTCCATAGCCTTGCTTAACTTTTTTCCCTTCACAAACCAAAAGTATAACTGACAGCGGGCGGATTCAATCATAAAATTATGAATTTAGTAGAACTGTGTGGCGTAAGAAGACACAGAAAGCCAGTAGCTGCCAGGCGCTTTAGAGTGGGATATGTTTATCTTGGTAAATTATTGAGGGGGTCAAATTGACCTTTCTCTAATATTGGAGGGGGTAATGACCACCCGAGCCCCCGCAAGTTACGCGCATGCGCATACATACAAAAAAGCAAAACAATTTTGCTGGAAAACAGAACACCACACCAATAAAGCGGGGTGTACCCCTGCCAAAGTAATCCCTTGTAAAGACACGTGACGTGAAAGCACTGATTTTACTTCAGTTCTCCAGCTGTTGCTAGACATGTCGAACGCACGCATTGGACTGTGGAGGAAGGAAAGACAGGAACTAGCTCAAATCATGGACGCAGCCGACTCGGGACAGGACCAGAGCACAACTTTCTACGACGAACTATGAATACTCCATCATTTGAATGACACAAACGTGACTTATTACTTCACAATGGCAGGCAATTATAAACATACATCAGAGTTGTCGGTTTAGGAGCTCAATTCTGCCGACTGGGTACGTTTGAAAGAGGTACGTTTTCATTGTTTGCAGCACTGCCGATAGAACTTTTCTCGATTTATTTCTCAATTTCCATGCCAGCAAGCCTGTCCGTAAATCATAAACGGCATATTTAGAAAGTATGATAATAGGCCCTATGTATTTATGTCGCCAGTTATTTTAGTCTAAATAACTATTGTCCCCGAAAATACTTCCCACTTATTCAGTTTCCATCCAAACAGGAGGATATCGCAAACATTGTCTCGCTAGTAACMGATAATTACATTCAGTTACATGTAATCTAATTAATGTTACAAAGAAACAGTAAGTAAACAGTTAGTAACTATAATTAAAAACATCTGAATACAGATACTTTTGAAAAACGACATTACTTAATGGATTACTTTTCAATTAAAAAAATGTATTTAAAAATACATTGACACCTTTCTGTTTTTTTGCAATGACATTCAATTCAGTATTGAAAAAAGAAGCACATTTAAATTTGATCCACCTAAACGAGAATGACCACAAGTTACAGACCACTATGATGACACACCAAATGCGTTTGATGGATCATTTTTTGTCTTCTAATGCCTCTTAAGTGGCAAGTCATTTACTTAGTTTGGTATTCTTAAAGTGCAACCTGGTCTCAGATTAGATGTAACATAGTAATGCAAATCTGGGACAGTCAAGTTAGTATGATATGTAACGTTTGGTATGGTTACTTAAAGGCAAAAACTAAAGTAGGGTGGTTGGTTGGGTGTGTAATGGGAATGTCTAGCAACCCAAAGGTTGCGAGTTTGAATTTTATMATGTACAGTTTTAGCTAATTTGAGCTAATTAGCAACTTTTCAACTACTTGATATTTTGCAWCTACTTAGCATGTTAGCTAACCCTTCCCCTAACATGAACCCTTTTACCTAACCCATTACCCCTAACCCCTACAGCTAACATTAGCCAGCTAGCTAATGCTTGCCACCTAGGTAGAATTAAGCAATAAGCCACGAGAGGGTAAGGTATATGGCCTATATTCCATGGCTAAGGGCTGTTCTCATGTGCAACGAAACATGGAGTGCCTGTATACAGCTCTTAGTCGTGGTATATTGGCCATATACCACACACCCGAGGTTCCTTATTACTATTATAAACTGGTTACCAATGTAAAAATAAATGTTTTGTCATACCTGTGTTATATGGTCTGATATACCACAGCTGTCAGTGAATCAGGGCTCAAACCACCCAGTTATAATTTGCAATATATCATAAGTTTAGCAAATTCATAACATATAATACGAATTGTAATCTGTAACATATACGAATTGGGTGACGTACATCCACAAATTAATGTATACCATACGAAATGTAACATCATACTAAATGGAGTGTCTTGGATTTACATATAGGAAATGCTCTGAGAATGGGTTGAAAAGTGACATCACTGATTTACAATTWTGGACAGATAACTAGCAACTGTATTACATTTAGAAAGTAGGCCTAACCTAGCCAACCTTGGCTATAGCTTATTCAACACCTGTTGCCCAGGGTCTCAGCTTCGATCGAGAAATACAATGTTGCGAGTGACGAGGCTCTTCGGTAAGGGATGGTGATATTGTAAATGTAAATTGAAACAGTAGCCTACTCCATGTGCTCACTTATATTCTGTGCAACTCACTCTAGGGAGTAGGGACTCAATACTGTATGTTGCTATGAACCATGGCTGGATTGTCTATAGCCTGCTGTACATTGGAATATTGAAGTAGGCCTACTGTAGTGGGCCTTTATGATAAGATGTATGAAGACATAGTCCTAAGAAAGCTCTAACCAACTTTTACTTATCATAGAAATAGAATATAGATATTGTGTGTACTTATCACAATTTACCCTCTCATCACCCTCTAAATCGCCTCCAAGTGATTATCTGTGTTTTATTTCACAACGTGAACCCAGAGTAAGCATGGAGAACACAAGGAGTTATACAGGTGCAAGCTCATTGTGACTCAGTACTGGGAGGTTTGCTTTCTGTTCAGCAGGTTGAGTCATAAGAGAGACTTACTGATAAGCCTTCAGTTGAGTGTTTGATCTAACAGGCGGTTCAATTTCTGCATTACTTCTTTTCTAGTGTTCAACCATTTCAGTTTCTGATTTTGAAATTATCTTGAGTTGGTAGCTGTCACCCTGTAGATTTCCAAACTAGATTCAAAACCTGTTTTCATTATTTTACCACAATCATTTCAAACTTTTCCAGCAAAACTTAACTTTTTCTTAATTACATATACATACTAAGGTGCCAGTTTTCCAGTATGCTCTGAAATATGTTTAAGATTAGCTTTGGGGGAAAAGCAGACTGGTGTTACGTAAAACTTCAGTCACAGGTTAGAATTTGAAGAAGTGTGCCAAGACTGGCAGTTCATTACTTAGCCAATAGTTTTCCCCCTTCTCTCCTTTACAGACTAGCAGGTTCCCTGTGTTCAAAGCTTCCCTGCACACTCAGCTGAATATTACCATCCAAGGCAGGATTTCTCTCCATTACCATATTGTAATTGGCTGTAGTTTACTTTTACCTGTCAGTTTCTTTGCCCAGAAGTCTGCTGTGGTTGCGTGCAGATCACCAATAGAGAAATGTTTGTCATCACTTCAGACTCTAACCACAGAAAGCTTAGGAGATATACTACTACAAAAAAATGCTCTATATGGTAGACTTGGCCAGAAGTTGGAGTTTCACACTCGGATATAAAGTTAGGATTCGGCTCTGATTAAGAGGGAGACTTAATGCTGTCATATAGGGTTTGGCATAAAGCCTATCATAACAAGCCATGACAACAGTACAGCCAATAAACCTGTAGTCATTCACCTCACCCATCTGTCTGCTAGCCCCAACGAACTACTACTGTAGATGCAGTGTAGGAAATTTGTTGCTGTCAGAGCAAGAAAACAAGTCGGTTCATAATTTGGTAGGGACAGATGAGCCGCTTTTGAGTTAGCCTGCTTTTAGACCCCCTTCACTGCGTTATTTTATCCAACCCTACTGAAATACAGCTGGAGGTGCAGAGCTCAGCAGTTTTCAGTGTTGAGGGAAGTGCAGGCAGTTGGGTGTGGAGTTGCGATTGTAGGGTGTTACGTGGGATGCTTTGATAGCTGGTACTGTATTTAGAAGGGGCAACCACAGTTTTAGGATAACTCCCTCTTGTCAATCTCTGTGTGTGTGTGTGATTCATGTGAGTCTTAGTGGCTGTGACCTCCTATGCAAGCAGGGACACACACCTAATCCAAGTGGAAACCGGCTGAATGTGTCTTTTTGAGGGAGCCACATTTGTCCCCAAGCGTTGACACTCCAACACACAATAGTTATCTAGAATTCACCCATTGTTGTTTTATTTATAGAGGACATCATATACAGGTAACTGGCAAAATAATGGAAACACTTGAGTAAATGAGGGATACAAAGTATATTGAAAGCAGGTTACTTTGGTGTTCTTGGGCACAGACTATGGTGGTCTGCTTGAAACATGTCAGGGAGAGGTTGAAAATGTTAGTGAAGACACTTGCCAGTTGGTCAGCGCATGCTCGGAGTATATGTCCTGGTAATCCATCTCAATGTTGACGTGTTTAAAGGTCTTACTCACATTGGCTAYGGCGAGTGTGATCACACAGTCATCCAGAACAGCTGGTGCTCTCATGCATGGTTAATTTTTGCTTGCCTCGACGTGAGCAGAGAAGGCAGTTAGCTCGTCTAGTAGGCTCACGTCAGTGTGCAGCTTGCGGCTGGGTTTCYCTTTGTAATCCGTTATAGTTTTCAAACCCTGCCACATCCGATGAGCGTCAGAGCCGGTGTAGTAGGATTCAATCTTAGTCCTTTATTGACACTTTGCCTGTTTGATGGTTTGTTTGAGGGTGTAGTGGGATTTCTTATAAGCTTCAGGATGAGTTGTCCGCTCCTTGAAAGCGGCAGCTCTACACTTTAGCTCAGTGCAGATGTTGCCTGTAATCCATGGCTTCTGGTTGGGATATGTATATACGGTCACTGTGGGGACCGTGTCGTCGATGCACTTACTGATGAAGCTGGTGACGGATGTGGTATACTCCTCAATGCCATCGGATGAATCCCGGAACGTTTTCCATTCTGTGCTAGCAAAACAGTCTTGTTTGCTTATGGCCTTACACAGCTCGTTGTGTGCGGTCTGAGTGCCTGCATCGGTATGTGGTGGTAAATAGACAGCTACGAAAAATATAGATCAACTCCAGGTAAATAGTGTGGTCTACAGCTTTTCATGAGGTACTTTACCTCAGGTGAGCAAAACCTCAAGACTTCCTTAATATTAGATTGCGCACCAGCTGTTGTTGACAATTAGACACAGACCACCACCCCTCGTGTTACCGGAGGTTGCTGTTCTATCTTTCCAATGCACGCAAAAACCAGCAAACTGTGTATTATCCATTTCCTCGATCAGCCACGACTCGGTGAAACGTAAGATATTACAGTTTACTGTCCCATTGGTAGGATAGACTCCGATGGAGCTCATCCGGTGATTGCACGTTTCCCAGTAGGACAGATGGTAAAGGTGGATTATCCACCCGCCGACGAATTCTCAGCAAGCACCCGGATCTGTGCCCCCTGTATCGGTGTCTCCTCTTCATGCCAATGATGGGGATTTGGTCCTGGGAGGAGATGTAAATCTTTCGCCGCCGATTCGTTAAAGAAAAATGATTTGTCCAGTCCAAGGTGAGTAATCGCTATTCTGATGTCCAGAAACTCTTTTTGGTCATTAGTCTGTGGCAGAAACATTGTACAAAAACAAGTTGCAAAAAAACACACAGAATAGCACAATTGGTTAGGCTCCAGTAAAACGGCAGCCATCCCCTTCTGCGCCATTACTAAAAATGTTGATGGGTTTTCCACGCTCAACAGTTTTCCCGTGTGTATCATGAATGGTCCAACACCCATTAGAGTCAACATAGGCTAGCATCCCTGTGGAACGCTTTCGAGACATTTGTAGAGTCCATGTCCTAATGAATTGAACCTGTTCTTARGGCAGAAGTGGGTGCAACTCAATATTAGGTGTTCCTAATGTTTGGTATACTCAGTGTAGGTTCCTACTTTTGATGCCGTCAACACTAGCAATCAATAATAAGTGCCATTTTCCATTATTTGATTCAATTGACAATTGACTTCTGAATTGACACCAACCCTGGCAGTGAATTGTGTTTTGCTATAACTAGGGTTGTTTTTCCAGACATTGTTACGTAACCTAGAAAAACTTTAGGCCTATTTTGTTTTTTACTTCATTCTGTTCAGTTGGCCATTTTATTTATACCCATGCAGGGCTTTGAGTCAGTGATTACATTTGTTACTGTAGAGTTTATTTTGCCTCAAATGTCAGCCGCAGGAGCTTTCCTGTTTACCCGGCCCTTTGCAGTGTGTGTTTGTACCGTGTGTGTGTGACAAGATGGACGAACATGGGGATGTTTCAGGGCAGCAACAACATCAGAGACAGAAAAATTTAAGAATTGGGTCAAATCTCTCACTGGCTGTTGGTGCTTTTCAGGAAAGGCCTTCAAATACCTTCAAACCAAACCTCCTCCACTTCCTCTTTCCCTTTCTCTCTCTCCTCTGGTATTTCCTGAGGAATGCACCATAACATGGAAATATAATCTTGTTTTTTCAGGGGGGGGTTTCTGTCCCAGAAACTGGAGAGTCCATACAATGATTGACAACAGGGGTCTGGTCACAGACCAGCATCTGAGTGAGAGTGTGGATGTGTGAGAAAGTCAGAATGTTTATACAGCCCTAGTCCTGGCTGTCAGATCAAAGCTAGTCTGGGTAGCGCCTGAGCTGCAGATGTTTGTCCTGGTTTCCCCAAAAAAGTAAAACTACCTTTTCACCTTTTAACCCCAAACAGTAACCACTAGCATTTACAATTAAATAGACAGGTCTGAGACTGAAGTAGTCTCCTACAGTTACAATATAGTACATCAATGTAGACCGAGGGACTGTAGTCCTTTCAGATAGACACGGTGATGATGTTTAATTCTCATTCCTGCTCTCTCTGGGCTGGACAGCTGGCATTTCATTTACCCAAAACATGCTTAGGCCATGCAGACACACGTTTTCTAGTGGTTGAGGTCTTGCTTTGCAAGAAGGCAAAAGTAGCCTTATGCAAATGGTAAGTATGATACCTCTTATTCATAACAAAAGAACAGGTAGGCCTAGATAAATATAATAACAAGTTGCAATCATTTGCCATTAGTGAGAGGAGTGAAAAATGTATTTATCTTTGCATTCAAAAATAATAATTCTGGGTTATATTGTGTTGAACTTGGCTTTACTGGAATATACTAACTACTAGACAGTACTGGAGCGTAGCCTACAGGACTGAGAATGACATTCTGTTTTCTCCCCCACAGAGACCGGCACGACGAAGGACAGGAGGATAGCATGTCAACAAGTACACTCATCCCACCCAGCCTGAGGGAGAAGAAAGGGAGCTTCTTCAAGGTATGGTGGGAGGGAGGGGGGAGTAAATGAGGGAGACGATTAATTATGGGGGGGGGGGGCGACAGAAGAGGGAGATGGGGAGGAGCCTTCTTGAAACTGTCCTTGTGATTTTTGTTCTGTCGTGGTCAGTATGTCCATCTGTCTGGAACGGCCTGTTCTAGTTTTGTCTGTTAAGTTAATCAACTGATACTTATTTGAGGAAGTTGGGGTTAGTTAGGTTATTGAAATTAAAAAGTCCCCATGTTCTTTCATTTTCGCCTCTCAAAGTCCATGCAACAGTTTTATGATATATGCCCTCCATTATAGCTGTGGTTGAGCCCTCACTGTTTACCATAATTAGTCTGAGTTGTGGGTTCGAGCCTCTATCTCTCTGTAATAACGACATCAACCACATTTAAGCTGTGAACTCAGTGAAGAGCCTCTTTCAATAGGTCTGTTGGTTGGTTATGTGCTGGGACCTGCTTAGCTAATGAGCCTCTAGCTCACTAGCTAATTATAGACCTGCACACTCCACACCACCACACTAACTAATTATAGACCTGCACACTCCACACTACCACCACACCACTCGTCAGTGTTTGTGAAGAGGGGTAGAATATCTACTGATTCCAAATCAACTCTTTATATATCCTAACTCTGAATGGGAGGGTAATAGGTTACTCTCTAATGAACTCTGTGTCCATAGAACACACCCTCTTTATTTTGAGACCAGTCAATTTCTCACACTTTGAAGCCATTCAATTCAGATAGTAAATCAAAGCTATGATGGGGTTGTGCATTCAATATGAGTTACTGTAAGGCTGATGTTTGATAGCAGGAAAGGGGGATGAGGGGTCAACAAGAGGAAAGGAGAGGGGAGATGAGAATAGAGAGGAGAATGAGGAAATGGGAATAGGAACACTAGGTCCACTTCAGACTGAGTCTTATCAATCCAGTCATCAATCAGTTCCTGTTCATGTGGCGTCACAGACTAAGAGAAAGATGAAAGGCTATATACAGTCCTTGCCATATGTATTTGGACAGTGAAGCTAAATATACAGCTCTGGAAAAAATTGAGACCACTGAAATTATCAGTTTCTCTGGTTTGACTATTTATAGGTATGTCTTTGGGTAAAACATTTTTTTTTGTTTTATTCTATAAACTACTGTCAACATTTCTCACAAAATTCCAAATAAAAAATATTGTAATTTGGAGCATTTATTTGCAGGAAATGACAACTGAAAAATGCGGAATTGTCAGACCTCGAATAATGCAAAGAAAACAAGTTCATATTCATTTTTAAACGACACCATACTAATGTCGTAGGAAGAGTTCAGAAATCAATATTTTGGTGGAATAACCCTGATTTTCAATCACAGCTTTCATGCGTCTTGGCATGCTCTCCACCAGTCTTTCACATTGATGTTGGGTGACTTTATGCCACTCCTGGCGCAAAAATTCAAGGAGCTCGGCTTTGTTTGATGGCTTGTGACCATCCATATTCCTCTTGATCACATTCCAGAGGTTTTCAATGCGGTTCAGGTCTGGAGATTGGGCTGGCTATGACAGGGTCTTGATCTGGTGGTYCTCCAGCCACACCTTGATTGACCTGGCTGTGTGGCATGGAGCATTGTCCTGCTAGAAAACCCAATCCWCAGAGTTGGGGAACATTGTCAGAGCAGAAGGAAGCAAGTTTTATTCCAGGACACCCTTGTACGTGGCTTGATTCATGCGTCCTTCACAAAGACAAATCTGCCCGATTCCAGCCTTGCTGAAGCACCCCCAGATCATCACTGATCCTCCACCACATTTCAGTGGGTGCGAGACAGTGGCTTGTAGGCTGTGAAATTTGCGGAGGATCGGTACTGTTATTGTGAAGTGGCAACGTCTAGGAGCAACAACCGATCAGCCGCAAAGTGGTAGGCCACACAAGCTCACAAAGGTGCGTAAAAATAATCTGTCCTCGGTTGCAACACTCACTATCGCGTTCCAAACTGCCTCGAAGCAACGTCGCATAATAACTGTTTGTCGGGAGCTTCATGAAATGGGTTTCCTTGGCGGAGCAGTCGCACACAAGCCTAAGATCACCATGYGCAATTCCAAGCCTCGGCTGGAGTGGTGTAAAGCTCGCCGCCATTGAACTCTGGATTGATGAACAGTAGTAGGCCTTATTACCAACAATGCCAAAACAGCCTACAGGGAGGAGGTTCGGGCCCTGGGAGTGGTGCCAGGAAAATAACCTCCCTCAACGTCAACAAAACAAAGGCGCTGATCGTGGACTTCAGAAAACTTCAGAGGGCGCACGTCCCATCGACGGGACCGCAGTGGAGGTGTAAAGCTTTAAAACCCTGTCGGGCTGTATCATCGCCTGGTACTGCAATGCCCGCAACTCCAGGGCTCTCCAGAGGGTGGTGTGGTCTTCCCAAACCATCACCGGTGGCAAACTACCTGCCCTCCAGTATACCTACTTCACCTGATATCACAGGAAGGCCAAAAAGATCATCAAGGACATCAACCATGAGCATCACCACCAACACAGTGAATGGAAAAATGTATTAAAAGGGATCTCCCTCTGCTGGTGATTGGCTGAATATGCAATACTACAGGAGGGCTGTGATTGGTTAATGATCTATAATGTACATTTCTATGTATTAAAATGTATAATTTCTACAAAAGTAGCAGAGAGCCCACTGGAAATGTTATATTCTTCCAATTAGGGGTGTGAAAGTTTAAATGTTAAAACATTTAAACATTAAATTGTTTAAAAGAAGTTGGGATCCTTAACGTTAAACATCCCTAATCGAAAAACGGTTATTTTCCCCATTTAATCCCCATTTAATTAAAGTTATTAAAAATTTAAATTAAAGTAATCAAAGTTCAGTTATCACAACCATTATTTTCTGTGTTGTAGGCGATAGGCTATAAAGGCCTGGGGGAGTTGTGTAGTAACCAAAAACTGTAGTTTTCAGATTAATATATTTAATGTTGAATATGTTCATGTGAAATTTATTTCGGAATATAGCCATGCTCCATTTTAGAGCCCACTAAATATTGAGTATAATGACACCAAGATGTCTGTACCATGCATGGATCGTAGGGTTTTACAGGAAGCATGTATAGGTCTAAAAAAAGGGCCTAAAATGGCCACTTTCATCATGATTTTAAACATATTCCCCCCAATGAAATTTTAATGTGAGAATTGCCAGAACAATCTGAGATACCCAAAATATTTTTCAGCCATGCTAATATGGAATTGGCCTACAGCTAGAATGTCTGTGGCAGCAACCAAATGTAATCTATCAACACCCAGCTGGCATCATGTACTGAATGTGTCACTCCATTTCTCTCAGTTCCCATCCGCACTAGGCTCAAGCGGTATACCGTATATACCGGGGTATTTGGAAAAAGCCACGGGATGGCAATACATATCGGAGGTCCCTGGCAATTCCTGCATGACAGTGCAGAACTGTACTTTTTACCCTTGATTTTTAACGACTCATTGGAGTGCCTGAGTGGTGATCTTGTTAAGGCCACAACCCCCCGCACATGTTTGATTCTACCGCCTGCGTGCATACGAATCCTGGCACATACCGGCCCTACTTTGTTTATCCCTTCTCTCGGTCTCCCTTTCATTTCACACAGTATCCGTCATTGGAAAAACAATGACATACTGATGGAGAATGCAATTTCACAGTCCTTTAAAATCTCAAACATCTCATTCGACGTGTGGATGCAAGTTTTACTGATCTCTTATGGGGCAGTTGTTGCCAACATGGAGGCTAGTTGCAGAACTCCTGGTAAATGTGTCATACTGACTGTCTTCCTGTATAACTGCTGCCTAGTGCAGGAGGAAAGGAATTTGCTGTGCTCTTGGAAACTCTTAGAATTGTGGTTTTCACGATGTTCTTTAAATAGTTTGAATCCCTCTACCCTGCGCTATAGCAGCTGAACCTAGTTGCATAACATCTATTCTGAAACTGGCCTTGGAACAAGTGACACTCGTGCTTGTGAGTGTATCCATGCGCATTCGTGAATATGTAATTTAGCAATCGCATCTCTTGATTTTCAGGAAGACATTTATCGCCTCACATGAAATTAAAAAACCCAGAGGTGACTCCTGGCAAACTGGGGTCTTATTTCTTTACTAATGATGTTAGACTTTTGCTTATTTTACCTATTATTTTTTTACACTTTCAAGGTAAGCAGAGATTTACACTGTACTGATTATAGTGAACTATTGTAAGTAATTCACTAGAATAGCTGATGTACAGGAGTTTATGCATGGAGAATGTGGTTATTTAGCAGTCCCTTTTGGATTCTAGGGTTAAAGCTACATCGTCAGTTTGCTTTTCTAGCTGTGTCTTGGCAGTGAACTGGAGAGGGACAGGCAGACCCACTGCTGTGTGGGTTTTCATTGCCTGTGTTCGTGGGAGCTTGCATGCGTGTGGTTTGCTGACTGGGGTTCAGTTAGGGTTAGACTATAACAACCCTGTGAGTAGTTGTGAAAATGAAAAGGCACTGTTGGAGCATAGACTGTGGTGCTAGGATGGGCTCTGGTTGTGTGTGAGTCCAGTCAGATTTTACAGTGGTGTGAAATCCGCTCGGTTCATTATGCTCGTGTTTGAAACAGTGACCTCTTCTGGAGATGTTTTTATTTAACGAGGCAAGTCGGTTAAGAACAAATTCTTATTTACAATGACGGCCTACACCGGCCCAACCCGGACGACGCTGGGCCAACTGTGCGCCGCCCTATGGGACTCCCAATCACGGCCAGTTGTGATACAGCCTTGATTCGAATCAAGGTGTCTGTAGTGACGCCTCAAGCACTGAGATGCAGAGCCTTAGACTGCTGCACCACTCGAGATTACTGGTTTGGTCTTTGTTTTGCATGGCTGTTTATTTCTCCTAGTTAACTTTAGTATCAGCGTTAGATGTTTTAGGTTAGAGGATGTTATGTGAGTCTGGCTTCTCATCTGGTTTGTTTTCTTAGTGGGCATTTTTTGTCTTGCTTTTCTTTTCTCTGTTTCTCTTTCCTTGTAGTCTTGGTCAGTCAGTAAAGGGGAAGTGGCTCTTCTGTGAATCATTTTATGGTCAAAATATGGCAACATGCCTGTACATTGTCTAACAACCTAAATTCCATTGCTGGTTGTGTATTAACTGTGTTAACTTGTCCTGATTGGATATGTCTACTACAGTGACAGAAAGGGATGCAGTTAAGTGGTTATACAGGGTCAATTGATGAAATGGAACAGTGAAACATGTGGTGTGCATATTTTTTTTGTTTGATACTGTTCAATTTATTCAATTCCAGCCTTTACAATGAGGCCTTACTCCTATAGCTCTTCTCATCAGCCTCCTCTGACACACTGGGAGGTGACTAGGGCTGACCCCATTTAGTCGACTGGTGGATATACATTGCCTTCAGAAAGTATTCACACCCCTTGACTTTCTCCACATTTTGTTTTACCAAGTGGAATTAAAATAGATTTAATTATAATATTTTGTCAATGCTCGACACAAAATACTCTTTCAAAGTGGAATAAAAAAATTGAACATTTGTTAAAAAAAAWAAATATTTAAAAGCACACAAAGAAATATATTGATTTAGATATGTTTTCAACCCCCTGAGTCAATACATGTTAAAATMACATTTGGCAGTGATTACAGCTTAGAGTCTTTTAGGATAAGTCACTAAGATTTGCACACCTGGATTGTACATTATTTGCACATTTATTATTTTTTWAATTCTTCAAGTTCGGTCAAGTTGGTTGTTGATGAATGCTAGGTAGYCATTTTGAAGTCTTGTCATAGATTTTCAAGCAGATTTAAGTCAACTATAACTAGGCCACTCAGGAATATTCAATGTCATCTTGGTAAGCAACTCCAGTGTATATTTGAATTTGTTTTAGGTTATTGTCCTTCTGAAAGATGAATTTGTCACCAAGTATATGTTGGAAAGCAGACTGAACCAGGTTTTCCTCTCAGATTTTGCCTGTGCTTAGCTCTTCTGCATCTTTTTATCCTAAACTCCCTATTCCTTGCTGATGACAAGCATAACATGATGTAGCCACCACCATGCTTGTAAATATGACGTGGTACTCGGTGACGTGTTGGATTTGCTCCAAACATAAAGCTTTGTATTCAGGACATAAAGTAGATTTTTGCAGTTTTACTTTAGTGCCTTATTCCAAACAGCATGCATGTTTTGGAATATTTGTATTCTGTACAGGCTTCCTTCTTTTCACTATGTCATTTTGGTTAGTATTGTGGAGTAACTACRATGTTGTTGATCCATCCAYAGTTTTCCCCTATCACAGTCATTAAACTGTAACTGTTTTAAAGTCACCATTGGCCTCATGGTGAAATCCCTGAGCAGTTTTCTTCCTCTCCGGCAACTGAGTTAGGAAGGACGCCTGTATCTTTGTAGTGACTGGTGTATTGATACGCCATCCAAAGTGTAATTAATAACTTCAACATGCTCAAAGGGATATTCAATGTCTGCTTTTTAAAATATATATTAAAAAAAACTTTTAACCCATCTACCAATAGGTGCCCTTYGCGAGGCATTTGGAAAACATCCCTCGTCTTTGGTTGAATCTGTGTTTTGAAATTCAATGCTGGACTGAAAGACTTTACAGATAATTGTATGTGTGGGGTACAGCGATCTGGTAGTCATTAAAACACTATTGCACACTGAGTCATGCAACTTATTATGTGATTTGTTAAGAATATTTTCTTCTGAACTTATTTAGGTTTGTCATAACAAAGGGGTGAATACTTAAGACTCAAGACACTTCACCTTTTCATTTTTTCTTAATTTGTAAACATAATTCCACGTTGACATGGGGTATTGTGTGAAGGCCAGTGACCCAAAATCAAAATTTAATCCAAATAAAAATGTATGCTGTAACAACACAAAATGTGGAAAAAGTCAAGGTGTGAATACTGTCTGAAGGCACTGTATCTACAGCAATAAGACAGATCCTGCTTCTGTTGCCTGTTTGAGTGTTTGTTTAATAGCCTACTGATTCAGTGTGCTCCAAGCCTCATGCAACCAACATGTCGGATAAAGCAGTTTCACAACTGCTTTTTAAAATCTTTGCTATGCTGTAATAAAGGCTCTTTTCAACAAATGTACTATCAACCATAATTTAATGTGTTGATCTGAATAATTAATGCTATCGGTTTGAAATTTATGGAAATGAACCATGCATCAACATCACAATATTTTGCCTTACAATATTAATTGGACTAAAATGGATCACATAAGCTATACTAACCATCATTTTGTCAGCTCACTTTCATGGGAATTTTAGCCGTACCAGCTGTCCTTGTCATGTCTTGATAAAATAACTGTCTTTATTCTCGTCACAAACGGCATACACATTATGTTTATCACATTTCCAAAGTCTTGACATAAGGTAATTGACCCCCAKAATTATAGATTTTTAACCACTAACCTGTTGATTTTAAAAGCTTGTGAGAAGCTGCTCTTAAAATCACACTGGGTCAAAACGCTGCAAAGACAAAGTATGATTATACACGCACATATATTAATAACCTCCGTTTGTACCCTCTTCCCAGACAATACCTCCCCCTCCAGAGTGTAGGCTGTACAATGCATCTCTGTGGCTAGGCAGGTGGTGTTATCATCCCAGCCCGAGTACGGAACCTTTTGATACTCCTCCACGCATCTCCTGGTCTACTTATCAGTCAGGAGAAGCTTTGAGACTAGGGAGTATACTTTCTTCAGCCTGACTCAGTCCGTTGTTAATTATCCGGACTCATACACAGAGGTATTTGAGAATAAGCCACTCATTCGTACTCAAGTGTATATAATGATGCAAAACATATTGAAACAATATGATATAAAAACAGTGAAGCTATAAGACAGTGTCATAGGGCAGTAGTTTACAATCAATGAGCTTTAACACATGCCTCCCATCTCAACCTTAGGGAAGCATTGTGTGTCTGCAACAGTCAATTAGTTTCTCTACTCTAGTCAATTAGTTTCCAACATCAGTTTACATTGTTACTTTCGTCCCACCCGCCTCGCCTGTAACTTCTGCCAGACTAACACACAAGACTAGCTAGCATGATACTTGAACATATGCTGTCATTTAGTAACCAGATGGGTTAAGAAAATGACATGTTTGAAACCTTAAACAACTCTACAACTGAAAAAACACTTCCGGGTCCATTAAAAAAAAAWAAAAACTTGCATCGCTCACAACCACTTTTTCTTTATAACATGGCAAAACAACATGGTCAGACTGGGCAGTTATTTTGCAGGGAGGTCGTCCTCAACTCTGAAGCAGGCAAGAATAACTAACTACTTYCGCGTCATGAATCCTTCAGAGTAAGCGTCCCGTCCTTTATACTTAGTAAATTAACAATTAGAGCAAAAAAATTATTCTAGTTATGCAAATAATTAAGTATTTCTATAAGAGATTATGTGTTTTTTTCCCCCCTTGTTTTTTCTCAAGACTACATAGTCAACAATGTTTTCTGTATGTACACAATTTTCTGTAGATCCAGCTCCAGGATAAAGGAGGCAGTTGAAATCAGCGAGGGGGCACATTTTGGGGGGGGGGTTCTTGCATTGGAATTATATTTAATTCTGCTTATATAATCACGCTATACAACAAACAAAGCTTAAATGCAGAGACTCTGATCTTTGAGTCCTTTTGAAGTCTTAGCCCATCTCTGCTGCACTGTCAGCACAATTGACAGCGCACTAGAGCAAGGCCACTTAGTGCATTACCCTTGTAGCCTATTTTCATGACCAATGTGCCTATGTGAATGCAGCCGTACACAGCTGWCTTACCAAAATAATGCAAACTAAATGCTGAAAGTAGTAGCCTAGTTATTCATGCTTGCCACAAAAAAAAAGACTGACTAGCAATTTGGTTTAGAATACCGACACGTATGCAAACAAATTAATTTGAACAGAACAAAACAGCGGTACCAAGTAGGCATAGTAAACAAAATATCAGATCGATAAAGGCATGACRTAATCTATATTTACACTCGTTACATTAACAGTAAACAAAAGGTGACTGGAGATGGCCTACTGCTGTCTTGCCAAATAAGTTGGCAGAGACGGGCCCGCTTCAAACATGGAAAATAGTACCGCTCACTAATGAGTTGAGCAACACGTTGTATGGTACAATACACTTCTGTGAATCAAATTCAACCCAACTTTTCCAATACGTACAGTTCCATTTACAGCAACAAAAGACATAATATAATGTATCTGTTTCTATGAAGAAASGTATTGATATGTAGCTATACCCAGGGGCGTCATTTGGATTAGTGCATTGGAATTCTATTGAATTCCGCTTATGTCACGCTATATATACCACAATAAACATGCGTTCAAATGCTTTTGACCAAGAAGTGACATGTTCAATGGCACAAATCAGGGCTGCGCTCTATCAGCAACATGGACAGCGCCATACAGACTAAAGAAAGATTTGAATAGAAAACAACCACCTAGATTGTTTCCTGCTGCCTCCTTGATGCTCTGTGGAACATCCTGAATAATCAATCATTCTATTCTCCCTGGAATCTTGTAAGATCCCCCTCAAATGCCAGTTGTATTAGTGGAGCTTTCCTCTGGTGTAACATCCTTCGGTGCTGACTGAAAACGTTTGTCAAAGGTGGAAAATGAATTGACATGTAGYTGTGGACGCMCCAAAAGTCAGTCCATGTTTCAGTGCAGTAAGCACGGTCGGCATAGCGGAGAGGGTCCAGGTGTCCTCATTGGAGCCAGAGTGGGTGATTTCAGTCTGCAAAAACTGGCGAGCAACACTAAACTCAGCTTCCACCAAATCGGTTTTGCTTAGATCCAGCCAGCAGTGGTTAATTTTTTTWCCTGTTTATTTAACTAGGCAAGTCAGTTAAGAACAAATTCTTATTTACAATGACTGCCTACCCGGGCCTAACCCGGACGACGCTCGGCCAATTGTGCTCTGCCCTGTGGGACTCCCAATCACGGCCGGTTGTGATACAGCCTGGAATCGAACCAGGGTCTGTAGTGACACCTCTAGCACTGATATGCAGTGCCTTACACCGCTGCGCCACTAGGGAACCCTAAACCTTTTTCACATATAGAAGTCATGGCTCTCTCCTATTTTCACATCCATTAGGTTCCTTAGTCCCGTCTACCTTCAATGTGTACCAAGATTCCGATATCTCTCTTTCTTCAGTGACAGTCTCACTCGYGAGCCCTATGGTTTCATTTTGAATATTGTGTGACGTGTTTGTGGGGTATGGTGCTAAACACATTGGTAAGTTCCTTGTCTTTTCAAAGAGTATATTCCATAATAGACAAAAAAAATCCGCTGCGCCTCTTGACTCTGTTGCTTCMAATGTCCCCCTCAGTGGTTACTGGTTTGAAACAAGGAACTCGATAATGTCCACAATCACCGACAAATAAATGTGATTTCTTGCCAGATGCC